>NC_034607.1:37173900-37192748 GCF_900095145.1 Mus pahari | reverse complement strand
ATACCCTCTCTCAAAACGACAAAACATGAGCTTTGTGGGAGACCGTGTGTGTGTGTGTGTGTGTGTGTGTGTGTGTGTGTGTGTGTGTGTGTGTGTGTGTGTGTGTGTGTTTAGCATTTCTGATGCCTTCCATTCTTTCCTGTAGACTCAAGTGACATCTAGTGTCATACCTCGTAAGCTTGGAGAACCCCCCTCAAAGGAGTGTAGTGTGAGATGGTTCTGTGGAAACCAAGCTTGACCCACCGAAGCTCAGTTCTCAGGGCCCACCTGTGGCGAGAATATTTATTGAACTTTGATTTTTCCTTTGGTCTTGAAAGGATGATTTCCCATTTGGAGAATTTTCGGTTGGTGCCTTCCTTTGGCGTGTGTAAGACGCAGCCTCCGCCTGTCCCCTCTTTGAGGAGACCCCAGCTCTCGGGTCTTTGGTCGTTTCCTCACTTGGAGTGCTGTATTACTTTGGAATTTCGGCACTCAACCTTAACGTGGCCAGGTGGCTTTTCTTTGGTTTGTTTGCTTTGCTTTCTACCATCTTGTCTAGCATCTCTCCTCATTCCTCTGACCGCCTGGGCGTGCATGTTTGTTGCCTTTTTATTTGTTTTAAGCACAGTCAGGAAAGTTTTGGCCATGGGTTTAAAAAGAAAATAAATAGATAAAAAATGTCTGTTCTCTTCTCTCCTAAAACATCACTAGATGTATAGTAGATCACCTAGGTTTGCCAAACCTAACGTGTTTTTAAGGCTTATATATTCTCTGTGCTTCAAATTCAATAATTTGTCTAAGTAACTCTCAGCTTGTCTTCAGTCTGCTGTTGAGCCTATTCCAGGACATTTTGAGATAATTATTTTTCCCATGTAGATTCCATTTCCTGGAAATAGAACCCAGAGCCTCACCCATACCCCAGGACTTCACCACTGATCTATACCCCAGCCTCCCATTTGATTCCCTGTAGACCAGGTTGGGGTTGGAGTGATCCTCCTGCCTCTGCTTCCCAAGTGCTGCTACTAAAGGCATGTACGTACCACCACACCCAGCTTTATTACTGTGTTTGAAAAGCCATTTATATTGTGATCTCTCATTTATTTTTTTTATTTTCCCAACCCTGCTCCTCTCATTGGTTTATTATATATTATTTCTGTATTATATATTATTTCTGTATAAGGAATAATATACATGTATAAGATCTACCCCACACCCCGCACCTTTCTCTATCTCTCTCTGTTATGTGTGCGTAGGCCAGAGGTTGATATTAAGTGCCTACAGTCACTTTTATTTGATTTACTGAGGCAGGGCCTCTTCGTTTTTGTTTTGTTTTGTTTTGGTTTTTGGTTTTTTGAGACAGGGTTTCTCTGTATAGCCCAGGCTGGCCTTGAACTCAGAAATCCGCCTGCCTCTGCCTTCTGAGCGCTGGGATTAAAGGCATGCGCCACCACACCCAGCTTGGGGGCCTCTTCTTGAATCTGCAGCTCACCGCCCCATGACTGCCCTGAAGATCACCTGCATCTACCTCCTTTGTACTTGATTGAAGGTGAATTGCTACACCTGAGTGGCTTTCACTGTGGATGCTGGGGCTCTAAGAGTTCCGTTCTCCCATTCCCAAGGCAGATGCTTTACCCTCTGAGCCATCTCCCCAGCCCCTCGCATGCTATTCTCAACAGCCTTAAAGCACTCTTCTGCCAATTGCAATGTGTCATAACAGCCGGGGTTTCTGTTGGCAGCCTTTTACCTCAGTAGGAGGTTGACTTGGGGAGCCAGTGATTTTTTTTTTTTTCTTTATATATTGGGCATCATGGGTGTGGTGTGATTCAAAACTTTGTTGTATGACCTTCCTCTGAAGAGTTACTCTTCTGTCTTCAGGAAGTTCTGATTGTAGCTGAAGCCTGAACCTGTCCTGGCACCGTCCTGCAGCGGGCCTGAGAGCTGTACCCTTTCCCCCTGCACAGGCTGAGACCTGTCCCTGTAACAGCTTTCTTTCTACAGCCTCTCTCCAAACCTTCATAACCTTTCACCTTTATCTACCCACAAATCTTTCCATGACATCTTAAAAACAACATTTTTAAATTTACCTTATGTGTCAGTGTTTTGCCTGCGTGCGTGTGTGTGTGTGTGTGTGTGTGTGTGTGTTCTGGACAGTGAACAACAGATGGTCCTCTAAAGCTGGAACTCAACTCCAGCTTCTTCTATGACATCTATAGCCATGGAGGCTGTAGCGCTCCACCATTGCTAGGCCTGTGATGATGATGATGATGATGACATTACGAATGAGTCCATCTTCAAATTACCTTCTCTTGACAGGACAGTCCCTACCCACTTTTGCTCAATTATTTTGAAGAGGGAGATTGAGAAAAGTCTTACATAACTCGAGCTGGTCTCCAATTCACTCTCCTGCTGCTGAGGCTCAGATTATAGTCCGCCACATCTGACCCAATTAGCTCTATTCATTCCCAGTTCATAATCCGTTAACCGTGAATGCCATTAATCTAGGAAAAACTCCTCCATTACTGAAAATTAGAAGATTTCTCAGAATCAGTGGGAGAGGAAGGGGCAGGGCCAGGCTAAACATCCTAGACTGGCTTAGACAAACTCATCTGTCCTGGTCTCTGGATTATAGTTGTCTACCACCACAACGGTTTAGATCATTTTTTTTTCTTTTTAAAGATCTGTTTTATGCCTATAAGTATTTTGCCTAGGGGGTTGGAGAGATGGCTCAGCGGTTAAGAGCACTGACTGCTTTTACAAAGTCCAGAGTTCAGATCCCAGCAACCACATGGTGGCTCAACAACCATCCATAACAAGATCTGATGCCCTCTTTTGGTGTGTCTGAACACAGCTACAGTGTACTTATATATGATAAATAAATAAATCTTTTTTAAAAAACTATTTTGGCCAGGTGTGGTGGCGCACGCCTTTAATCCCAGCACTCGGGAGGCAGAGGCAGGCAGATTTCTGAGTTCGAGGCCAGCCTGGTCTACAGAGTGAGTTCCAGGACAGCCAGGGCTACACAGAGAAACCCTGTCTCAAAAAACCAAAAAAGCAAAAAAAAAAAAAAAAAAAAAAGGTATTTTGCCTATATGCTTGGTATCCAAGGATTTTAGAATGTCAGGTGTCAGATTCCCTGAAATTGAACTTATAAACAGCAGTAAACACATGAGTGCTGGGATCTGAACTCAGGACCTGTGCATGAACAGCAAATGCTCTTAACCGCTGAGCCATCTGTCTAGCTCCCTTAAATCGCTTTTCCTTTTCTTTTTTTCTCTTTTTCAAGGTGTGGGAGGTTGGGACAGGGTTTCTATATATGTAGCCTTGGCTGTCTTAAAATTCACTATGTATGTAGACCAGGTTGACCTCAAAATTCACAGAGATCCACCTGCCTCTGCCCCCTGTGCACTAGGATTAAAGGCGTGTGCCACCACTGTCCAGCTTGCTATAAATCTGATACTTGACACTGGATAAGAGGATTCATATGGTTTTTGCTACATGAAACCAAGCCTCTATTAGCCCTGAAGACACTGTAGGAAGGTAAGCAATTTTTATCCCTGACCCCCCAAATGTATCTCTGGAAGGTGGCCAGAGAGCAAAAGATAATGTGTAAAGGTCAGAGTTTTAGATCTCATTAAGCTCATTAACAGGAGAATATGCCCAGTCTTGACCTCAAAATCATGACCTGTAATTAAAAACAGACTGCCCTGTGGGCTGGGTTTTATGATTCAGAGGTTAAAAAGAGTAAACGTCCAACAACTGCTTTACAGACAAGGAAAGGTGGTAGCTTAGAGCCCAAGGTTGCAGTAGCACAGCAGGCAAACAAGGGAAGCTTGGTGTAAATCATTGTGTAAGAATATCAAGTTTTGGGGCTGGAGAGATGGCTCAGCGAGTAAGAGCACTGACTGCGCTTCCAGAGGTCCTGAGTTCAAATCCCAGCTGACACCCTCTTCTGGTGTGTCTGAAGACAGCAACAGTGTACTCACATTCATAAACTAAATAAATCTTTAAAAAAAAAAAAACAAAGGATAGCAAGTTTTATAGAGATTTAACAAATATCAAGAAAACAGGATTTCTTTTTCTTTTTTCTTTTTGGTTTTTCGAGACAGGGTTTTTCTGTACAGTCCTGGCTGTCCTGGAACTCATTCTGTAGACCAGGCTGGCCTCGAACTCAGAAATCCGCCTGCCTCTGCCTCCGAGTGCTGGGATTAAAGGCGTGCGCCACCACGCCCGGCGAATGAAGTGTTTTTACAGACACCAATAACTTGTGCCACCCTGGGGGCAGCTTGTGGATGACTTTACATGGCTCAGACCTCATGGAAATTTACCTGGCTTTAGGAGGCTATGAGGGGCAGACATTTAGCAAATTGCACACACATGTAGGCAGGGAAGTACAACAAAACCACACAGAGATTACAGAAGGTAACTGTTACCCTAAGAAGTGGGACAAGCTTGAGTTTCTGTTTTAGAGGAAAAATGGAAGCTCCACTTCACTTACTCTCCCTCTTGTGTGTGATGTACGTGTGTGTGTGTGTGTGTGTGTGTGTGTGCGCGCGCCTGTGGGCCATCCCACATGTATGGTATGTGTGTGATGTGTATGTGAGGGCTGCCCCACATGTATGGTGTGTATGTGATGTGATGTGTGTGTGTGTGTGTGTGCGTGCCTGTGGGCCATCCCACATGTATGGTGTGTGTGTGTGTGTATGTGTGCCGCCCCACATGTATGATGTGTATGTGCCTGTGAGGGCCTCCCTCCATGCATGGAGATCAGAGGACAACTTGGGGGAGTCAGTTGTCCTGTTCTAATGGAACCTGGTCATTAAGCTTGGGGAGTAGAGCCTTTACTCACTGTGTCATCTCAGTGGCTCAATAGTATCTTTCCAATAAAATTATTAAAGCTTGAATATGTTCATGTTTGATAAGATAATTCAAATTTTATCTAAAAAGGAAAACAATTCAAATTTATATTGGGACAATTATCTGTAATTATTATATATACTTACATATCTCCATATATGCATATATATGGATATATAGCTTTATATATCAATATATATTATATTTAATATCAATATATATTATATATAAATAGTTTTGAACAAATATGTATAAGGCATATACCTTATACATATTTGTTTTATATATAATATCTCCTAGAGCTATAAATTCTCCCCATATAAATTTTAATGTGAAATTAGAAGTTGAAATTAGACAAAGATAGTTGCAATTCTGGTTCTGTTTGTCTCTTGTTACCTGGCCTAATAATATTTTATCACTCTCAGTTCTTTCTGATGAATTTCGGTTTGAAATGTATTTGAATGATTCTGCGAAAAGCCCATATGTGCCACAGTTTCCCTTTATCCACTTCTCTTAAGGTTTCAGCCACTCCTGGTCAAACGAGGACTGAGACTATCCAATGGAAAATACAAGAAATAAACCTCCTGCCTTAAATTCCATTCTGTTTTGAGCAGCGTGATGAAATCACAGGCAACCTTACCCCATGACTCACCCCTTTGTTGTATACAGGGGACAGGCTGCCTGCCTTGGCAGTCACTTGGTAGCTATAGTAATTTCCAACTGGACTGACTGGGCTGCCGGGCAAGGCACCCAGTGCTAGGGTTCGTAATGTGAGTGTAGTGAGCCACGATAGCAATTAGCACATGCCACAGAGTCGTTCCAAAGCTCTTCCTGTAAGTGAAAGTTCTCGGCAAGGTTAGAAAAATTCCCATCCTGTAGCTGGTCAGGCCTCAGGGAAGATCAAATCTCCCTGTGAGATTGTGAGGAGGAAACCTAAATTGGGGCTAATCCTGGCCATTCAACCTCAAGCACCCAGTTGGGACAAAGGGCAGAGCTCATGCATTCTAACTTTGGAAAGGGCAGATGTGGTAAGATTCAGTGACGTCAGGCATCCACTCAGGTGTGGGGATTCACACCTCAAGAAGGTTGCTGATGCATGATAGTTAGCTTACTGCTTTTGGCCTACCTATGAGCTGAAAGCATATGTTCTGTAGAATCGTGTTCTGAACCCGATGGTGTCCCAGGCTGGTGGTGATGCTGTCATGCTGGGCGGCCATGGTGAACCCCTGGCTCTGACTTAGTCACAAGACCATGAAGATAAACAAGGCGTACCATGGCATCTCTATATAGTGTTGATAGGGTTTTAGATACATTACAGGAGACATTCAACCCATGATAGCAGAGGTAACCGCCCTGTCTCAAAAACCAAACCAAAACAAGGTCCCAGGAATGTAGCTTGGTTGGAAGGGCGAGGCCTGGGCTTCCATCCCCACTAAACACAAAACACCACCAAAGGGCAAAAAAGATAGACCAGACTAAACTAGACAGGTGTATTAAATTCATTTAAATCCATAATACATATAGTGATAAGTCAAGGAGTATTACATAGTTGACATTTTTTTCTCCAAAGCTACGTGCATCCAGAACATCATTTATTTAAAACTTTCTAATTAAAAGCTTTGATATGTTAAGCTCAATCCAATCATTTCGAAATTTATATTAGAGATCAAGATGCCACAAATATATACATTTTTCTTCACATTTTTTGTAAAGACTTTATAAACCTCAAAATAACATCGTTGTAGAGTTTTTCTAACATTTTCTGTAAATGCTGGATAGCAGTGAAATGTCAGAATAAGAGTTGGGTGTGGCTCAATGACTCCATGTGTTCATAAAGTCCAAGGTTCAGTTCCGAATACTACATGTGTAAGTAAACACAGCAACACCAAGCCAGATTGATTTCAAAGCAATAGTCTATTTATTGCACACCTTATATCACCATTTATCATACTATCTTATTTATTGGGCACCTTATGTACAGTCGACTTCACAACCCTAGGGAGAGGTGTTGTTACTGCTGTACAGGGGGAGGAAGCTGGCTCACTCCTGAGTTCAGCTTGTCTGAGGCTACCGGCCGTAATGCAGCCCTCAATCCTCAACAGATTCTGCAGACTCAGGCTGTGTGAGCACTGCATTGGAAATCAAATGACTTGCAAAAAGATAACCCAAAAAACCCCAGAACAAAAACACCCTATACTCTAAGAGATTTTGGAGTTGCCTTGGCAAATGATCGTTTATAATTTTATTTTCTAAATACTTCTATCTTCTGTTGTCTACCAAGTTACCCCTTTCTCTGTTTTCCTTTTGACCACATCTGCTCCTTAGGGAGACTCGAGGCACTGCCATGTCCTCCGGGTTTCCTAAGTCTCATTATCTACAAAGAGTGACACAATGAACTCCTGTGCGCTCTCCGCAGCTTCTCCGTGTATTAACACTCACACAAACTATACAGAACTTTTCATTTTCTTTTCTAGGTATCAGCTCTCTGAGCCCACGGGCTTTGTTTTCCAGTGAGTTTGTTTTTATTCTGACCCTTTAGTTCTACTCTTACTTAAAAAAAAAAAAAAAAAAAAAAGAACAAAAAAAAAACAAAAAAATATCAATACCATGGCTTTTAATAGGGATGTATGATAAAACCATTCATCCCTCCTCCAATCCCAACTCATCCATCCATTTTTGAAAAGGGCTCGTTGATTAGAGCCCGGGCAGGGGGGCGGGGGCTCTAGTGGCGTAAAGACTAACTTTAAAAATAAATATCTCTACGCAAAGAAAACAGACCACGCCTTTCCCCTCCGACCCAGACCGAACCGGAGTACTTTGCCTGGGCAAGCTTTTTGAGAGGCTCACCTCCCGGCAAGATGAGCCGGTTTGCTGCCGCGCTGCACTTCGCTGGCAGGTGCTGCGCGGGCTCGCCAGCTCCTTGTTAATTTGAGCCCGCAAAGGGACCTTTGATCAACGTGCTCACAGCCTGCAGGCTTCCCGAGCTGGCTCCGGCTACTTCAAAAGAGCTGTAAAACCGACTGTAATCTCGGCCTTCCTGTTTCTGCGCCTCTCCCCGCCCCCCGCCCCCCCCCACCTGGGTCCTCACACAAACGCCAAGCTTCGCACAGGACCATTGTTCTCGGGTCCCGCTAGGTGCAGCCACTGCCAGTCTCGTGTGCATTTGCCGAGGGCTGGGCCGCCTGCTAACTCAGATTTCGTCCAGAGGAGGACCTGGCTCGAGCTCCTTTGCAGAGAAGTGGAGATTGGCATGACATTTAACGCTTGCTGGCGGAAGGTGATGTGAAAAGCCACTGTCAGTTTGGGGGAACTCTATACCAGGAAGGCAAATTTTGATACAGAAAGTACAACAAAACTAACCAACAGAGTCAACCAGTCTGTATGACACTCTCTCTCTCTCTCTCTCTCTCTCTCTCTCTTTCATTCTATCTCTGTTTTGAGACTAAGTTTCACTCCATGTATGTATGTATTATGTATGTATGTATCTTATCTATTTATCTAGCTAGCTAGCTACCTACCTACCTACCTATCTGTTTTGAGACAAGTTTCACTCCATGTATGTATGTATGTATGTATGTATGTATGTATGTATGTATGTATGTATGATTATATGCATCTATCCTATCTATGTATGTATGTATCTCTATGTATGTATATATGTATGTATGTATGTATCTATCCATCTATCTTATCTGTATTTTGAGACAAAGTCTCACTTTACAGACCTAGCTGGCCTCAAGGCCCACATCCTCCCTGCTGTCTTCCTTCTGCACATCCAGCTAGGCAGCGTCCTTTCTACTCTCAAATTTTAGTTCCTGCTTGTCTTTGGATATTCTTGGTTCTGCGATCTTAATCATATTTGGGATTCAAGAATGATTTTTAAAAACTTGACACGTATTTTGTGTGTGTTGAGGGTACGTATGTTGGCAAGTGTCTGGAGGTCAGACACTGAGGAGTGCCAGGTATGTCCTTCCTCCATCTCCTTCAGGAGACTGAACTCAGGTCACTGGTGGGCACGGGTGTTTATACCTTCTGCCTCCCTGGCCCTGATTTATTTATGGCTTATGTTGTGATAGCTTGGGTGTGGAGGTGGCAGGGGAAGAACTGTTTGTGTAGCCTTAAGCAAGCTTTTTGTTCTTTTTATATGGTACTAGGGCTTGAACTCAGGACCTGGTGGGTGTGAGGCAAACCTTTTCCTGCGGAGCTACATAGAGCCTTCCAGGGAATATTATTCAGAATCCTTGAAAAGCTTGATTTCTTTATCTAAAATTTGTTATTTAAAGCAATACCAAGCCGGGCATGGTAGTGCATGCCTTTAATCCCAGCACTTGGGAGGCAGGGGCAGCGGATTTCTGAGTTCGAGGTCAGCCTGGCTTACAAAGTGAGTTCTAGGACAGCCAGGGCTATACAGAGAAACCCAGTCTCAAAAAAAAAAAAAAAAAAAAAAAAAAAAGCAATACCACTCCCCACCAATCTCTGTCCCCTCCCCCCAAAAAAACTCTCACAAACTTCACAGAAGGTAAACTGAGCTCTCAAAGGGAGACAGTTGATAGCAGATTAGAGGCTCTGCCAAGGAGAAGCCCATCCCTGACTGATTAAGAACCACCGGGACTGGGGACTGGAGAGGTAGCTTGGTGGTTAAAAGAGCTGGCTGCTCTTCCAGTGGGCACGGATTACAGAACCCACTGGGCAACTTACAACCAGCAACTCCAGGTCCTGAGGATTCAACACTGTCTTCTGGCCTATGCAGGGCACTGGGTAGACACACACATTCAGACAAACCACTGGGACCTATAAAATAAGTTAATAAAAGAACTGGGGTTGATGTGGGGCAAACTCAGAGGTAAAGCACTGACCTGGCATGGGAAAGACTCTAGCACCCAAAGGGACAGTAACAAAACCCTCGGTCTGAGAGACCACGGTCACTCCGTTCTCAGCGAACTAGTCATAGCTCTTTTGATCTTGTGACCGACCATCTTTGAAGCCCTCACTCACACTGCTTCCTCCTATGAGGTCCTGAGGAGAGGGAAGTAGGGATAGCTTTGCTGCTGTGTCATTAGAAGATGGTGAAGGGTGGTCGGGGAATGGGCCAGTCAGGGCCAGAATGGAGCCAAAAGGCAGAAGTGAGGCAAGGACATTCGCCCACAAGCAAGAGGAAGCAGGACTTTGGCCCCCATCCAGGGAGAGTCACTGCAAGATCTGTTAACAGTGTCCATTTGTTGGCAGCTCAGGTTTGCTTCAAAGAACTTGCTTTTGTTGGGCACAGATCCCAGCACTTGGGAGGCAGAGGCAGGAGGATCTCTGTCAGTTTCAGGCCAGCCTGGTCTACACAATAAGTTCCAGGACAGCCAGGGCTACACGGTTAGACCCTCTTTAGAAAACAAACAAAATAAAACAAAAAACAAGCTGGAGAGATGGCTCAGCGGGTAAGGCTGCTCTTCCAGAGGTCCTGAGTTCAATTCCCAGCAACACATGGGGGCTCACAACCATCTGTAATGGGGTCTGTTGCCCTCTTCTGGTGTGTCTGAAGACAGCTACAGTGTACTCATATAAATAAGTCTTTAAAAAAAGGAAAAATCAAAACCAACAAAAAAACAAAAACATCCCAAACCACCATCACCAACAAAATAACTTGCTCTTTGTATCTCCATTGAGAGTGTGTTAGTGTGTGAGAGCATGAATTTGTGTGTGTGTGTGTCTTCTTAGTCACATTTCTGATGCTCTAATAAAACACTGACCAAAAACAACTGGGGAGGAAAGACTTTATTTGGCTTACACTTCCTCATCGAAATCCATCACTAAGGGAACTCAGTCGGAGCTTGAGGCAGGGACCCAGAGGTAGGAAGTGGTGTAGAGGCCCTAGAGGAACACTGCTTACTGGCTTTCTCCTCGTGGCTTGTTAAACCTCCTCTCTTATGCCCCTCCAGGACCACCTGCCCAGGGGTGGGCTGCCTGCTCGCCCACCCCTAGTCAAACAGTAATCAAGAAAATGCCCCCCAGGGACACACCAATAGGCCAGTCTCAGGGGAGCTTTTCACTTCCCACTAATTTGTGTTGAGTTGACAGAAATTCATCAGCATGGTTGGCATGACCAGAGGATGAAACGATGTTTGTTTTTGGACAAATCCACCCAAAGGGTCCTTTCAGACTTTAGGGTGGACTCTTTGGGGCGGGGAGAGGGGAGAAGAATCTGTGTTAAAACATCCAATTTGAGAGTCAAGTTCTCTGTCTCAGGCGGGAGTCACTGATATGCAGAAATGGAGTGCTCACTCTGACAGTTGGTGGCAAAGGCTGCAGAGCACAGGGTTGAGAGGTCAGAGGAGGGACAGGAAGAGGCCTGATGGCAGACCACTAGGTCTGGCAACCTGTTGCAGGCAAGACACTCTACTGGATACAGAAGAGAAAGACTGTGAGAGGCTGCAATGTTTCTCCTTTTTCCTTTCCTTCCCTCCTTCCTCCCTTTCCTCTGTGCTTGGGGATTAAAGCCAGGGTCTTCTGTATCCTAAGATTACACCTCACCACTGCCCTATACTCCCACCCTCTGCTAATTTTCTGAGGACTAACAGAAGCTCCAGTAAAACCCTTGGCCAACCGGGGAAGTAACTGGATTATATATCCGTGTAAATTCAGCAAGAAGCTGGAGGAAGAACTGGAGACTGGGAAGGAAAGAGCTCATGTCTACAAAACAATAAAAAGGGACAGCTTCGAAGTCAGGGCAAGCACTGGGCAACTGTCTATAGCCATGGAAGGATCTCTTACAGAAAACAGAGATGCAGAGAGGTAAGGCTGGTGAGAGCCCATGAACCACCCAGTGGGACTGAACTCACGTTGGGGGCAGATAGGAATCAAACTTTTAAGAAGCCTTGAAATGGAGGCCCAGAGCATGTATCCAAAATTACTTCTTGGCTGAACTCTCTAGGACTCGTGTCTGTGTATACTCAGCTCCCCCAACACCAGTTCTGGAGTCTATATGTGCCAGTGCGAAATACACGCGTGGAGCTCCTCCCAAGAAAAAACCACCAAGGCCTGCAAGGTGGCTTGGCAGGTTAAGGTAATTATTGCCAGCCCTGATAGCCTGAGTTTGATCCCCAGGACCCAGCTAGTAGGAGGAGCAGACTCACTCCCTCAAAGATGTCCTCTGAGCTCCACTTGTACACAGCGTTAATGAGTACATCCCATCCCTCATTAATCAATAAATAAAATGCCATTTTGAAAAAAGAGCCACGGGAGGCGTTCAGTTGCTGGGTACGCACTTTAAAATTGCAGTCGCGGGTACTTGGATAGCTGAGGCAGGAGACTTACTTGAGCCCAGGTTCTCACAAATTCCTGTCTCAAGAAAAAAGGGGGAAAAGGAAATCAAGGCTAAACACAACCATCTAAACGCAAATGACAGCGGAACTGGAAGAAGGAGGATCCAGAATGCAAGGTCACCTTGCACCCCAGGGTGAGAGGTCAGCCGGAAATACAATGGACCTTGTCCCCAAAACACAAAGCAAGCATCTAAAACCAAAAATCAAGGCGTCCAGACGCCTCCTCCCCAACCCCACCCCCACCCCGCCCGGTGATTTCAACTTGTTCTGTAACATTCACAGTAGAGGAGGATGACAAATTGTTAGTATGGAATTTTTAACTATTTATTAATCTCTGGTGCACTGCCAACTTTAAACGGAAATGAAGACCATTTCATTACATGTGGGATATCTCGAACTACAAACTTCAATTTCACCACTTGTATGAGCATCACATCTTGTTCTTATAACAGCGACACCCACCCAAGCTGTAAAACTTTCTTCCTCTTCTGGTCTCATTCAGCTTAATCTCATTCCAAGTTAGGAAGAACTGAGAGTTAGAGGCCCTATGGTGACCCTGTCTTGAGCTCATCTCCTCCTCTTCCTTTTTAATGTATATGTATACATTGTATATAATGTACACAACAACACTGTTGCTGTCTTCAGACACACTAGAAAAGGGCATTGGATCCCAAGATAGATGGTTGTGAGCCCCCATGTGGGTGCTGGGATTTGAACTCAGGACCTCTGGAAGAGTAGTCAGTGCTCTTAACCACTGAATCATCTCTCCAGCCCATGGCCCTCCCCTGCTTTCTTGCTCAATGTTGAGCTAACACTGGAAGTCACAGGAGTGGGGAAGAATGTGGCCCAGTTCCTTGTTCATTCATGTTTCTCGAATATCACCAGCTTTTTCTTTTTCCTTTGGCTTGAATGGAAAGCACGCCCTTTCTGGACTCTAACTGCCCTCCCTGGTGACTCTGGTGTAGATGGTACAGGCCTACCTGACAGTCACTCCATACAAGGCCTGCTCCCTTCTCATGCATGTGTGAAAGGGATTGGGTTTACTTCTTCTGAGTGAGATACTGGGTGTGTGTGTGTGTGTGTGTGTGTGTGTGTGTGTGTGTGTGACATCAAAGCTGGAGAACCCAGTTGGACGTGCCAGCAGCTGCAGCAGAGGCCCTACACACTCCAAGAAAACAAGTCAAGAGGCCTGGAGGTGGCAGCGCCCACGCCTTTAATCCCCAAACCCCCCGGTGGCAGAGGCAGGTGGATCTCTGAGTTGGAGGTCAGCCTGCCCTACAAAGGGAGTTTCAGAACAGCCAGGGCTGCGCGGACAAACCTTGTCTTGAAAACTTAACCAACTAACCAACCAAACTAACAACACACAAAGCAAAACCAGAAACCAAGAGTCTTGTGACCTCAGTTTCTTCAGAACAACTAATTGTTCTTGGAATGCGTTTTTTTCATGCCCCTCCCAGGCCTAGCTGGTAGGAGTCAGTTTACTTCAAATTGTTCATTACAATGGGCTATTATGCCTGCATGGAAAAAGGGTGGTTTTGCCGTGTAGGTGGCCTTGCCCAGTCCGTCCACCAAGGGGACCTTGAAGGGCTCAAGCCGGACTGAACTTGACAAACACAGGATAGAGCACAGCAAACATGGCACCAACAGGTTTGGCCTCTTACCCTCTCCTTGCTAAACTGTTAGATTATATTCCTAAAAGCCAGGCCCTAATAAGGCCTACTCCCTTATTTGGCCGTTGACTCCTTCCTGAGATACAACACATGGCCCCACAATCAACGCCATTATTTGACCAATGTCCAATCAGGAGTTACCAACCCATTCTAGCAGAGACTCCACTTTTTTCCTTAAAAACCCACCCCAGCAAAACAATCTCTGCCTGCCACGACTGTCCCCAACCCCCTTACCCCCCCCCTCAGGTCATCTCCTTTGTAATGGATATTGGGTGTCTGGGTGTGTCCTTTATGGAAGAGGCAGACCTCCCAAGCACCAATCTGAACTGCTAATCACCATGGCCCATGCTTGTGTCTGTGACCTGTCCTTACCTCAATGGGACACCCTTACCACCAGGGCCTGTCCTTGCCGATATGTGACCTGTCCTTACCTCCATGGTCCGTCCATCTTTGCCACCGTGGTTCATTCTCACCACCATGGCCTGCCCTTGCCGCCATGGCCCATCTTTTTTTGTTTTTTGTTGTTGTTGTTGTTTTTAGATTTTATTTATTTTATGTATATGAGCACATTATGTAGTTGTCCTCAGACACACCAGAAGAGGGCATCAGATTCCATTACAGATGGTGTGAGCCACCACGTACTTGCTAGGAATTGAACTCAGGACCTCTGGAAGAACAGTCAGTGCTCTTAACCACTGAGCCATCTCTCCAGCCCGCCATACCCATCCTTGCCTCTATGTGGTCCCGTCCATGCCACTGTACATTTTACTCACTAACTTCTCTTCGACCTCAGAGTATAAACTCTCTGATGCTTTGAATGACTATTGCATGAGACTTTTTAGTCTGATTCATTTATTGGCTACACTCTCCCCACTGTCTTGAGAGAATAAACACTTAGAATTTAGGGAATTATAATTTCTAGATAGGAAGTCATCTGCTGTATTGAGCTTACTGAACTGCGCTTTCTGTTTCTGTGTTGGCATGTTCAAGATGTAATCAAAGAACCAGATGTTCAATATCAGTGGGCACCTAACATTACATTGACATACTCACTCATGCCCTTTCCCGCGCGCGCGCGCGCGCGCGCGCGCGCGCACGCGTGTGTATGTGTGTGTGTGTGTGTGTGTGTGTGTGTGATAAACCTTGGAGTGAGGCTGCGACGGTAAATTCTTCATGTACACAATATTCTTGTTCCTACTTCCCTTGCTCCGGCATGAGCTTTAGTACAACCTGTATGATAAGCTTGTCTATCTAGTCCGATTTGTCCGCTTGCGACTCAGTCAGCCCCTACACTCTGCCCCACTTGGCTTCATCTTTTCCCCTTAGGTTCAAATGCTAAAATGATATTTCAGACGGAGATGCATGGAAATCTGCCAACCGCAGATCTAATGCAATTGGCCTTCCAAACACCATCTTGTTCTGCTTTGGTTTGGGGATGTTGGGGATCAGACGTCAACGTCATGTGGGTGCACACCCAATGTGATGCGCACCTGTGTGTGGGGATATCTCATGCTATCCTTCCCTCTCTCTCTCTCTCTTTTTTTTTTTTTTTTTGAGACATGTTCTGGAGCTGCTCATGGATTGTAGCCTTCCCTCTACCTTTTTCTCTGCCTTTTTTTTTTTTTTTTTTAAATGAGACAGGATCTCAAGATGCACCCGGAGCTCATGGATTGGCTACAATGGCTGACCAGAGAGCTTCAGAGATTCACTTGTTCTACTCTCACCCTCACTACGCCCTATTTTCATAGATTTGTGTGTCAAACTTAATTTCATGTAAGTGCTGGGGAATCAAAGCTCACTTCTTCATGCTTTTTACCTATTGGTCAGCCTACTTCCTCCCAGCCCTTCCTGAGCACCCTCACAGAGTTCTGAGAGCTGTGTCATAGAATACGCGAAATAAACAAACCCACAAGGTCCAGGCGAGCACTTTCTCAGGAAATGAAAAAATGCTTAATTATCGTGATGAGAATTGTTAGCATCAAAGGCTGTTTACAGCTAGCCTCTGAAGCCAGCGATGACGTCATCCCTAGGCGACAAGGACCGTCCCACATCGCTTGCCATGGCAACCGCTGCACACTCCCTGCGCGCGCCTCACTCCCATCACCTGTGCACGTCATCATCATCTGGGTTACCTATGTCATGGTCTACGTCACAACCCAGATAAGAGACAGAGACCCCGACCCATCTCTTTCTTTTTCCTTTTCCTTGCTTCTTACCCCCTTCAGTAAAGGACATCTCTCGTGGGAACTGTGCTGTGTTAATCATGAGTTGGACACTGAATAGAGTTTTACAAAATCTATACACACGGACCTCCTAGCAGCCCTATGCAGACCCTTTCCCTTCTAATTACACAGGCTTAGAATCCAGTAGCCAGAGAGACCATGATTAACTCAGCATCTCAAAGATTGTAATTAGGCTAAGGGCAACACATTTTAGGTCCATCTTAAGTATGTTGAAACCCCTGATTTATTTCTGTGTGAAGAGTTACTCCCTCACATCACCATGATTTACAGTGTTGGATGTTCACTCAAATTCAGCCTGGAAACCCAGTTCTTCTGTGCTAGTGAGCCCCTCCTCACAGGTCGAACTTCCCAAACAACCGATCAGACTTTCCACTCTTGAGATTTCAATGCCCATTCAAGGCATCCATTGTCCACCTATACAAGAGTAGATACAAAGGTACTGCTCACTGGAAAGGGCTCCCCTTCAGTCTTTCCAGAGTTGCTACCTTGCTTGCTAAGGTCAACAATCAGGCTCAGGGTTGGAAGTGGCAGGTTCCTTAAGACCCCCTTCAGGCCAAGCTGCAGAGAAGACCAAGGGTGAACCTTTATGCTCCACCAAGGATAGGAAGCCTCTTTTCCCTGAACATGTTGGGACCTGGTGGTACTCCCCAAGAAATGTGCTAAGTTGGACTCCACAGGAATCCAAGGTTGAATCATTCCAACTATCCATTTTTGCCTTTGCTCAAGAGCAGCCTTTGGGACCAACCCCCATTGCTCATTCGGTCATGCTAGCTCAAGCAGTGAAACATATGAGGGTTTATGTGGAAAATAAAACAACATGAGAAGTCTAATATCTTTAAGAAGTGTCAAGTATAGGAGTAACTTTTCTTTTTCTTTCCTTCTTTCTTTCTTTTTTTCCTTCTTTTTCATTTTTAAGATTTATCTATTTTATATGTGAGTACACTGTCACTGTCTTCAGACACACCAGAAGAGGGCATCAGATCCCATGACAGGTGGTTGTAAACCACTGTGTGGTTGCTGGGAATTGAACTCGGGACCTCTGGGGGGCGTAGTCAGTGCTCTCAACTCTGAGCCATCTTTTCAGCCCAGTACATGTTTTCTATAGCAAGATGTTCACCCCTAAGATAACAAGCACATATCACCCCCTAAGGTAGACTCTCGGGTTTTCAGTTAATAGAACATACATTTTTTTTAAAGATGTATTCATTTTTATTTTGTGTATAGGGATGTTAGTCCTCGTATGTGTATGCATACCGTACGTGTAGTGCTCTTGGAGGCCAAAAGAAACTATTCGTAGATGATTGTGAGCCACTCCCTGGATGCTGGGAACCCAGCCTTGGTCCTCTGGGTAAGCAGCGTGCATTCTTACTCCAGCCCCAGTTAACCGAATATTTTTATTTTATTCTAGTGACCCCTGTAAGGGGTCGTGTACAGTATCGTCTAACCTCCTTAGATCATTGAATCTGTTGGTAAGCCTTGGATTCCAAACTCCTAGAAAAAGGAAGTGTCCATCAACAGGTACTCTGTAATATCTATGAATCACACGTTCCAAAACCTTAGATACCAAAATCAGTGTAGATGTTCTCATAGAAGTCTCTTATATAGAATGGTGTAAAATTCACGTTATCACCTGTGCTCGACCCGCTGCGACCTCATCTCTAGGTTCTCAGTACAATATAATGACTATGTAAGAAGTTATTGTAGTGCCTCGTTTAGGCAAGAATGAAAAAAAAAAAAAACAGTTATACAGGCTTAGTGCAGATGCCCTTTTCCCAAATATGTATTTTTAATTATTATTTCATTTATTTATTAATGTGTGCGCACGTGCCAAGGTTTGTGTGTGTGGAAGACCGAGGACAACTTGAAGAAGTTGGTTCTCTTCTTCCATTGTGTTAGTCCTGAGGACTGAACTCAGGTTGTTCGGCTTGATGGCAAGCACTTATACCTGCTTAGCTATCTTGCCCCGCCCCTCCAAATATTGTTGATTCACAGTTGGCCGAACCTGGAAATGGGAAACCCAGCGGGTAAGGATGGCTGACCGAGTGCAAATCTGAGAAACCTGGCTATGCGGGGATTTTTTTTTTTTTTTTTCCTTTTTTGTAGAGCATTGGCATCCTAAGCAATAAAGGCGAAAGGATTTGAGCCTACAGAAAACAGGTGTAGCCATTTATACCCTCCTTGAAGAGCCACTGGGAAGAATGCGTTTGACCTGGGTGTCGGAGGCTCGGAGCACTCTCTGCTTCCCTTTCCAAGGTGAGCCTCGCTCAACTGAAGTTGCTTGGTGACGCTGGCTTCCCCATCGGATTTCCGGGCCTTGTCCATCTACTTGTCCAGAAAGACTAGAAAGAGTCAGAATCCTCCTCGGTGCTGTGGAGATCGTTCTGTGCCGCTGACAGCCGGCGGGGCCGGCGGCAGCACGCAGCTTGGCTTTTGCTGCTTATTCAAATGTTTCACGCTTCCTGCCACTTCCACTCTAAGCTCTCCAGCTTGTGCTCATCTGTTTAGAAGACACAAGGAAGTAATTCTTTGACAGCCTAAACCAGGACTTCGACACCGGCTGATGTCAGGCCTCACATTCGTGGGATTTTCACAGGTACCCGGGAGGGAAGAATGGGTATCTCAAGAAGCCTGGTTCTCTTTTGGCTTCGTGGGAGACCTCGTTTGCAAACTTAAAAATTAGTTAGAATCGCTGGACGCTGTGGCGCACGCCTTTAATCCCAGCACTCGGGAGGCAGAGGCAGGCAGATTTCTGAGTTCGAGGCCAGCCTGGTCTACAAAGTGAGTTCCAGGAC
>NC_034607.1:37156263-37173410 GCF_900095145.1 Mus pahari | reverse complement strand
GAACTCAGAAATCCACCTGCCTCTGCCTCCCAAGTGCTGGGATTAAAGGCATGTGCTACTGCGCCCGGCTCCATTGTCAATTTCTAATAAATACTAGATTGCACTGTAAAGGAGGGGGTGACATCAACATGGGAAAATGCTCTTCTCAGATAATCTCCTCCTCCTCCTCCTCCTCTTCCTTCTCTTCCTCTTCCTTCTCATTGTCTTCCTCTTTCTCCTTCTCCTCCTCCTCGTCTTCCTCCTTCTCCTTCTTCTCTTCCTCTTCTTCCTCCTCCTCTTTCTCCTCCTCCTCTTCTTCCTCCTCCTCCCCTTCTCCTTTTCCTTTTTTTTTCTAGGCAGGGTCACACTCCACATAGACCAGGCTGGCCTCAAACTCACAGAGATCCTCCTGCCTCTGCCTCCAGATGGACTTGAATGCTTGCTCCTCTAGCCTTGGCTGGAGTTCTTCAGTTTTAGAGTCCTACATTCAAAAGCAAAGTCAGTGTGGGGACTGGCTGAAATGTTTAAGGAGCGGGGTGAAATAACACTGGCGAAAGGTAAGATGGTGTGACAAGATTAGGTAGGTAGCAAGTCGCTGTCGAAGCCATCAGGCCTCCATGCCCTCCCAGGATTCTGTCTGTCCATCTTTTCGCTTCTGGAACAGTCTCAAAGGCACATTCTATTGTCTTATTTGGTGATTTATGCGCAATGCCTATCTGCATACTCATTTGTAAGTCTGCTGAATATAGGTGGATACATTTTGCCAAAATATCAGAGGAGACTGGAAAGGAAACGCTATGAACATGGTTGACACTGATGACTGCAAGTCCTCTTTGTAAGTGCAAAGCCCAGTGGAAAGTGAGCGTGACAAATAGTCACCAACATGAACTGCAGAAGGAAGGACACAAGCCTGAAGATTCGATTCACACCTGTCCCTTAGGAACAGTGCCACGATGTCAGGTAACTGAGCAGAGAGCAAACATTTCTTCTCTCTTTTCCTTCTCCCATTTCCCCTTTTCTTTGTGGTGCTGGGTATTAGATACACATACACACACACACACACACACACACACACACACACACACACACACACATATGCTGGGCACACTCTCCACCACTGACATACGTTCAGAATCCCAAAGCGCACAGTTTTGTTTTGTTTTTAATCACTGTGGGGATGGAATTAGAAACAAAAAGCACAAATCTGATTCTACCTTTAGGGCTGTTTGGGAAACACAAAGCTCATGTGACTATCAGTGTAAGAGACTTCAGTTCTTCACTTCTGAAATCCTTTAGACAGGATCTCCCACATCCTGAGCAGCACTGGGCAGGTAGCATAGTGTGTCCTTACCATGCAAGTGAGAAAGGTAACTTCGCTGCTGAGCTACCACTTCCAAAGACAACCACTTAGACTTTGGAAGACTGGGGCTTCAGTAAACACACGTGGACCTGAAAGAAGTGCATTGATTATTTTATTAATTCCTTCTTTTTACATGATGGGAAACGTTCAACTATTTACAGGTTGTTATTTTTATTTTTTATTTTTTGTCCACACACAATCTAGGTAAATAAGCCTATGAAATCCCAATTCAGAAAGCCATAAAAATCTTCCCTACCCATCCATCTGAAGGCTTTCAAATGAATCTCTTTTTCCCCAAACCAAATTAATTTTTAAAAATTACATTAGGGAATTCAGATATGCTGATGATTTACATTCCAGTTATTTAAAATATGCATCTAGACATGTTCTTAAAAAAGAAATGGTAGATTCACAAGGGGAGGGCTTAAATTAAAGCAGTACTTCACAGAAAAACATCAAGGGAACATCTATAAATAACAGAAATATATTACAAATAAATTAGTTCTATTTACCATTTCAAATATTAAAAATCTTTAATCCATTTCTTCATCTCTCTTTACAAAAAGGTTATGTGAATTGTATGGAAACTTCTGCAAAAAATATAATAAATACTTGATTTCTTTGAATGTATTTTTGTTGTTGTTGTTTTTGATGAGGGAGACAAACTTCTTTTGTAATTCCCCCCCCCCTGCCCCAAGAAAATGCCCAACACCTTTATACCAAAGTTAAACAAAATAAGTAATTTTCCAGGGTACATACACTGTTCATTATGAACTAAAAAACATCTCTACAAATTACATCAAAAAGAAGAACGCAACAAAAGTTATGTTCCCGCTGTCAGTTTCCAGGTTCCAGTGGGTAACAGGCTGTATCGTGTGTGGGTCATGTCCTAATATCAATAATTTGCTTTTATATTTTTTTTAATAAAGTGTACAGTTTAAACTGTGTTTCTCAGGAAGGCAAAGGTTCTGATGCCCTGCAGGCATTCAGCTAAGAGATTTAAAATTCTTACCAAAAATAGCTTATGAATATACAAATGCCCCGTTCACTTGGACAAGATAAATAGGCCTTCTCTTGTCTCTCTTTAAAATAGCCTGGGCTAAGTCAGTCCCCAAGGAAAACATTGTCAGAGGACCTGGGATCCCACCAGAAACTGACCTCAGGGCAAGGAGCTGCAGTAGTGCACGAGGGGGCAAAGTGGGACCAGAATGGACCAGAATGAACGCTGCGTTCTGTGAATTCCACATCTTTCTTGGATAAGTGTGACCATGGGCTACCTAAGGTGAAAGTTGGCCTTACTCCCAAATACTTCTGATCTTACATTGCTGCTCCACTGTAAAGAAAACGTCGTTATTTTTTTTTTTTTTTTTTTTTTTTTGAAACTAGCAAATACTTGAGTCAAATCTCTGCTCCAATTTGACACAGCGCTGACTTTGTCTGCCCTAGTTAAAAGTTGTTTGTGTTGTTATTATTTTTTAAATAAGTTATAGCCCTTTTCTTGTAAACCACAGCAGTAAACATTTGTGCCCTGTTGAGAAAGGTACCTCAAAGCTTCGACGGCTCTGAGAGGTAGCAAATTCTCTAGTGGTTTTAGAGTATGTCCGAAAATACTGGTTGCCAGAACCCATCCCTTCTTTTAATTTTGTAAAGAAAATTAAATTAGCACCTGGCTATGAGAGTGGTTTTTGTTTGTTTTGTTTCTTTTTTTTTTTTTTTTAAGCATCTCTGATATAAGCATTTTTTTTTTCTTTCTTTAAAGTCTTTCCTTTTTTTCTATGACAAATTCCTAATTCTTTAGGTTGCCAGCTTGACTTGATATGGCGGATCTTTTCAGATGGCCACATTCTGAATGTTTAAACTGCTACAAGTAAAGGGCATTTGAAGACTTCAGCTGGAAGCTAGGACACACCACCCATCAATCACAACTAAATTGCAAGCCAACAACCAGCCTGGAATCCGCCCAAAGGTTTGACTCTCTATCAGCGTTTATGAATGCAATCTGCCCTGCCTCCTCCTGGTTCTTGACCCCTGCATCTCAAATGACTTCTCTCACTACCTGGAACTTCAGGATCATAACGACAGCTCTTGGGAATGAGGCAGCGTGTCAACTGGGGTAGAAAACCTTTTATTTTATTCATTGGACATAGAGCAAAATCCTGTGCTGGGGAACAGGTGAACTCTGTATTGGAGTGAGAGGAGTCCAAAGGAGAAAAGGCCCCCGGGAAATGTGAACTAGACGGGTGTGGCATTCAAAGGTTGGCGGGAGAACCCGAACTCTCCTCTGGCATTGGTCTTGCCCCCCCCTCTCAGAAGCAGAAGCATTCTTCCCTGTGTGAAACCTTCAGTGGCCCCACCAGGATGGACACTAAACTAACAGAACCAACTCTTTCCCACCCTCTCATTTAAAAACCATTGCCGTGACATTGTAATACACAGACAAGAAAAGTTGATTAAAAAACAAACAAACAAACAAACAAACACTTCAGTTCTAAATTTTCTTAAGATAAATAAGTGGATTCCTTACAGAGGATCTTAAACCACCGGTGTTTCCCTCTTGCCTTAACTTTCTTCCTTTTATTGCCTTTCAGAATAGATTGATTGCCCTGAAAGATCGAATTTACAATCTTCTGCTGATTGAAACATTTGAAGCTTGGTTGATGAATTACCAGTGAGGCAGTTTGTACAGCTGCGAGGGAGGGCACAGATACAGGTACCTGCACACTCTGCCCTTCTCTCTTACACACCCAGGCCCCCAACCCTAGGCCAGCTTGGTCCCCATTCTGTCACCTTGATTCCAATTAGATGGTGTGATTTCTGAGATTAGAAATAAAGCGCTCTCTGCTTGTAAAAAATAACCGTTTGGGGGCAAATAAAGGGAGTTGGAGCCCTCGTTTCTTTCACGTGGAAGACGGTAAGTCCCAAAGGATCACCCTATGTGATACTGGGTTTCTGAAATACCCTATGGTTTTATATTGCTGAGTTCTAGGGACACACTAGCTTGAGAGAACTGAGGAGGATGAGTGACCTACAGGTGTCGTTTTCTACACAGGTGGGTTTGCTTGGCCCAGAAAATAAAGGGTTTGGATGTCTGCATGAGGCTTCAGGACGGGGGGAGCGAAGCTCGGTGGAGAAGATGGGCAAAGTGGTCCAGGAAGCGGGGCGGCCTGGGGACGGCTCCTGCGAGGTGGACAACTACGCCACGACGGTGGCGGTCACTGAGCTCAGAGACGGAGGGGGCGGGGAGGCGGCCGAGGGCAGGGGTGCGGGACGGTCCTCGGCGGCGCTCAGAGCCGGGTCTGCGCCTCGGGGATGTAGATCTCGATGCTCTCGGCGCTCTCGGTGGCCGAGTTCTGGCGGACCGATGCGGCGCGCTTGGCGGCCATCAGGCGCTTGCGGGCCTCCTGGCGCTGCGAGCTCTCCAGCGAGCGCTCCCGGATCAGCGGCGCGGGGCCCTTCGCCGGCTTCTTTGGCACTGGAGGAGGGGCCCTTCGCTCCTGATCAAAGCAGAAGGTTCAGGACATTACACAGATTCTCAGGACAAGCTTGGGAAAGACTGGGATAGGTCAGTAGTTTGAACACACGCGCGCGCGCACACACACACTTCTGCTTTTTGTAAACCTAAGGATGGTTAGTTCTGATCTGCACATTGTTTATATGATTTCTCTTCTTTGTTCTGGTTTGGGTATTTAAAAAGATGCAGGGAAGATGTAATCTCTTACGCTTAAGGCCGAGGGTTAACGCTGAATCCCAGAACTCGGTCTTTCCATGGCAGGATGTGGGCATTTAAAATGCACCCCTGCAAATGGACCCCTGAGCCTCACAGTGAAGATGGTCCTCTCTGCATCCTCCAGTCTCTTCCTGGTGCTAGGGATGGACCAGGAGAGCTCAACAGCTACAGAACTATTTAGAACTCTGCGTCAGGTATGAACTTGGGTTAAAGGCTAAAACCCTGTCCACCCTCTCCCTGGGCCCACCCCGCTCCCCCTTCCTCCACTCCTAAGCAGCCAGATGAGATTATGAGATTGTTTCTCGGCTTCGATGGTGGCGCCCGGAGTTACACCCCTTTTGAACACCACATAGGAACACACTACCACGGACTGTACAGGGAAAGGGAGACTCTGGCATTTCCTACTCTGGGGAGGATCTGGGCAGAACATCAGTCCCTAGAGGACCTCAGCTTGCTTGTGGTGGCCCAAAAGTTGAGCAGAGGACTGGAAAAGGCTGTCCCTCTTATCAGCAATCTCTGAAACCGTTTTTTTTTTTTTTTTTTTTTAAGACCTTTTCTATTCTACTGAGAAGTATAACCGCTCATACTGTAAAGGCATGGTAACTGGACATTATCGGGAAAGAAAGCACAGGAAGCTGTTAGGAGGCAGGTGTTGAGCTTGCAGGCTGTGAAAAGGTGCACACAGGTCGATTTGAAAAAGAAGACCCTGCATCCTTATGAAATCCAATGTGAAGTTTATCACAGAGGGACGGAGTCTCCAACTTAACAATGATGCCCGTCCAGTACAGCAGCTCCTCCTCGCTCACCAGGGAGAAGGGCGGAGTAAAATGAACACCAGAACTCGGCCCATGGTTGTTTAAAAAAGCACATGCCTGTGCTTCGGAAAGGACACAAAGGAATAACACAGTGCAAATCGTCATGTCAAGCTGACGAGATGACAAAAAGCTGGTTGCGGCTAAACTGCATTGTAAAACGCTTAAACAGTAAGCTAATAGTTTATCATTAGGTCACATATCAGCAAGTCACATGTAACAGTTTCTTTGCATTACTTTAATGTCTTCATTGTGGGGTAACTGGTGGATATTTTTAAAAGTATGAATATTGGAAACTTTTTAGTCATTTTTCTTTCTTTGCACACTTTATTATTGTTATTGTTATTATTATTATAACAATAGTGTTAGAGAATCAATAGGTGAGAAATTAAATGGAGCGGTACTAAACTTCCAGCATGTGTACACTTGTGGATACTTTTAAGACCAATTAAAAAGCCTTGATAGCAGATAGTTGCACACATAAAGAAAACTAGATAAAGCACAATGCTTGGCTTCCCAAACAAGAGGCCACACAGACATCCATAGACCCTCAAGTTCGGTTCTAAACCCCTCCGTTGGATGGTCATAGACTTGGAGGTGGGGATGGTGGTGACAGCATTTGACCTCCTTAGAGACGGTCCCTTGGGACTGGGTTTGTCCTGGGTGCCCACTGACCCACACACACTTAGAAATGATGAGCAACAGTGGGTTGCCGTTAGCTCTTTATGGGTCAGGAGACTCAGAAGGACAGAGTTTGAATAGCCATCCCTGTGTTTGGAGGTACCTCTTGGGACTATTTGACCTCAGATCACAGAAGCACAAAACTTACTTAAAAAGTCACCCAGGACCGATCAGCCTGGGTAGGTGGACATTAGAGATTTGTAAATGCATAATGGGACCACAGTGATCAAATAGGAAATTATTATTGATTAATTAAAAGAACTCCAGTCTTTATTTCTAAACTGTTGCATGAGGATCCCAGGGAACAGTGTCTTACCCCACCCCCAAAAGTATAAGTTAGAAAAAGAAAAAATCCCAGCGCTTCTGATGACTGTAAGCCTCTCAATGAAAGCATCTGAGACTTGAACATCAGTGACTTCTTCGTTATGTATTTCTGAGGTGACTGTCTGTTACTTCTTAGGGCTTCCTATTGTTTCTGAGAAACACATCCTGGGGATGTAAGAAAGTTCAGCTCTTGCTCTATGGAACCATGCACTGAAGAGATCATTTATTTTAGTTTAGAAAGCATAACTGAAGGCAGTCCCTCCCAGTGTCTAACCTGGATTAACTTAAAGTTTAATTAACTGGAAAAGAAAGAAGAAAGAAAGAAAGAAAGAAAGAAAGAAAGAAAGAAAGAAAGAAGGAAGGAAGGAAGGAAGGAAGGAAGGAAGGAAGAAAGAAAGAAAGAANAAAGAAAGAAAGGAAGGAAGGAAGGAAGGAAGGAAGGAAGGAAGGAAGAAAGAAAGAAAGAAAGAAAGAAAGAAAGAAAGAAAGAAAGAGAAAAGTAAAGGAAGAAAGAAAGAGAAAAAGGTAAAGAAAAGCCACATTCTGCTCCCCAATTCACAAAGACAGGTTTTTCTTCAAAAAAAAAAAAAAAAAAATGCCTGAGACACATTACAGATACTATCCCGAGTGATTAGTATGTAAACATTGTCATTACAATGAGATGACACAGTACCAGCTCCATTTCACATGGTGAACAGCAGGACTGAATGCAGCAGCCTATTTAGACTGTCCAGAGTTTGTGCAGGGTTTTAAATGGACCATACAAAATCTACATTGTTCTACCTTCTTGTCAAGAGGATCCATCTGTTTCCAATTATTGGCCTTTAACTGATGAAGTTCATCAAATTTCATACTAATGTTTTCTATGGACAACTGCAGCATGTCCCAAAACCCCGCCAAATCCTGGGAAGTGGGTCTCGGGTGAGCATTGGGATTCTGTGCAAAAGAGAGAAAGACATTGATGCTTTAGAGGCGGTGTGACAGCAATTAGGATCAAAAAGGCATTTCGAACATTTCAAAGGCTGGGTTCCTTTTGGCTTTTTGACAAGAGATAAAAATGAGACTGCAAATGGTAATTTTCTACATGCCCCCATTTCATCTTGCGATCTTCAAATGTCAAGGTTGTAAAGTTCCTCTCTGTCCTTACAACAGGATGGTTGTTTCAGTCTGATAAGTGGAGAGTCTAAACATTCGAAAAGTCCCCGAATGTGTTATCTCTTACTGGGTGTATTTAAAAACACTATACTTAAGTGGAAAAACACCATATTTTCCTTTATATTTCCGTGCCACACAGTTTAGTCAGAGAACAGAGAGGAATTCCAGGGTAAGATCGGTTTTAAGACTCATGTTGAGTGAAGTCATAGGGTACAGAACTAATCAGCAATAAGGTATTTCCAAAATACTCTGGGTGGCGAGGCGTCTGTGATGCTAGAGACTGAGCCAGGGTTCGAAGAGACAAGCAAGTGATCAACCATAGAGACATATATGTAGTCTCTGAAACTATTACATGTTCAGCAATTGAGATATTACTAATAAATACAACCAAGAAAAATTTTATCATATGACACATTACAAATTAGCTGGTTTTAAATATAGCAAAAGTCAGAAAGCATTATACGTACATATGTATGTTGGTAGTAATGTCCTTTTTAGAATAATACATCTCTTTCAATGTTTAAGAACTATTTTTTTGTCTGGTTGGTTGGTTGGTTGGTTGGGTTTGTTGTTGGTGGTGGTGGTGGTGGTGGTTTTTTTTTGGTTTTTTTTTTCCGAGACAGAGTTTCTCTGAATAGCCCTGGCTGTCCTGGAACTCACTCTGTAGACCAGGCTGGCCTCAAACTCAGAAATTCACCTGCCTCTGCCTCCCAAGTGCTGGGATTAAAGGCATGCACCACCACTGCCCGGCAAGAACTGACTTTTTAAAGAATTGCTTAAAATTGTTATTATTATTATCAACTGGGCACAGTTGTGCATGCTTTTAACCCCAGCACTTGGGAGGCAGAGGCAGGTGGATCTCTATAAATTTGAGGTCAGTCTGATCTACAGAGTGAGGTTCAGGACAGCCAGAGTTACATAGTGAGACCCCATCTAGAAGAAAAAATTCCAAACAAAGAAACATTTATTATTATTATCTTTGGTGTATGTGTGCATACATATTATAACACGCATGAGGAGGTCAGAGGACAACTTTATAAAGTTGGTTCTCTCCTTCCACCCTCCTGAGGGTCCCAGGGGTTTAACTCATGTCATCAGACTTGAGAAGCAAGACCCTTTACCCATCAAAGCCAGCTGACCAACCTAAGGACTGGCTTTTGTTAGTTTGGTTGCTTGGGAGCTTGCTGTGTGATTTATGCTGGCCTGGAAATCTCTAACCTCCTGCCTCAGCCTCTGAGTGCTAAGATTGCAAGTGCACATTATCACATCTGGCTCAAGGTGACTTTCTTTGTCCCCGTAATGAGTGTGTGTGTGTGTGGCGTCACTATCATCACCAACACTCTCTGCCTAAGCAGCCGAAAGCACCATAAACAGACAGAGTCCGCCTCCCTTCCAGGTGTAGGGAGCTCTTTTTTTTTGTTTTTTTTTTTTTTGTTTTTTTTGTTTTTTTTGTTTTTTTTGTTTTTGTTTTTGTGTAGGGAGCTCTTAGTGCCATTTCCGGTTATTTCTTGGTATTATAAATAACTGTAAATTGTGAACAGTTATCATATCCTATGATAACTGGGGGCAGCTTGTTTTAAAATTAATCTCAAGAAAAATGGTACCATCAGAATTTCAGAAAGCAAAGACTGATTGTCATCTAATTGTTTAAAGGTTGGAAATGACATTTACATCGGAGGATGTGCTAGAATGACTGGCTTCGTCCAAAATAGATGCAAATAAAGGTGCTGTGTGTAGAGCTCTGAGACTGCCTATAGTTTCTTGGCATTAGATAAAGATTTTTGGAATCTTGGCATTGGATTCTTATGAGATTCTTGGGAGTAGATTACTTTTAGAGTTTTAAGTTCAATATTAAAATCGGTTCTAGGGACGGGAATGAGTATGGCTTCATGACACACATTCAAGCCTCGGGTTCAGTCTCTAGCACCTAGTCAAACCAAAAGAAAACAAATACAACAAAACATAAAAAGTATTCTAGTGATACACCACTTGAATGAACAAAAGGGGTTCTTTGTAGTATTCTGACATAGTAAACAGCAAACAACAATGCAAATCCCTCAAAGGGTATGGTGGCAAACACCAGAAATCCTATCAGTAGGGTTGCTGGACCCGGAGCATCTTACCTTTGAGGCTACATTAATAAAAACAACAACAAAAGACCTAAGGGGGGAAAACAAACAAGCAAAGGAACACACAGTAGGTCTGATGAGGCACTTCTTAATAGCTTATGAGCACACAAATATTTAGCCTTATTCATAATATAATTTTGGAGGTCAGTGACATTTTCTTGGTCACAGGTTTTAGTGCTGTATTGTTTTAGCACCAAGAGTTTCTTGTTTGAAATCCTCAGGACCATACATTGAAATGTCTGACTTCTTAGGATTTGGGAAAGTTTGCCTATGCGCACACAGTGAGATATCTCAGAGACAGGTGAAATTCATCTATATGTATGTCACATATACCCAATACCCACAACCTAGAGGTGATTATATACATTTTCCTGTATTTTGACAGTAATATGTTATCTTGAGGTCAGATGTATCAAATCCTTCCCATTCCCAGAGTTTCAGATTTTAAAGCATTTCTGATTTTGGATTTTTTTTTTTTTTGGTTCAGGCATGTTCAGCCTACAGTTGAGCAGCTTAAGCTTGTGTGGTAGCTCCTTAGATGTGCTTAACTCTGTCAAGGGCAACCTGGGCCTCGCCCCAAAGGAATTTCTTTGCCCCATTTTGTCAAAAAGACAAATGAGGAAACAAAGAGGCCCTAAGTCCTGATCCATCTCTAATCCGGCCATTGTTTGACAGTAAGAGTTGTATGGTAAAGTGGCTGAGTCTAAACCATATCATTTCTGAGATCAGAGGTACAACAGGGGTGGGGTGGGGGTGAGCCAGTCTGGTCCCTCCCCCCGCACCTCCCCTCCCCTACCCCCCAGTTTAATTATGCTAGAAAAAAACAATTTTTATCCATTTGCTCTAAGCTTGAGAATCTAGTCTTAAACAAATGTGGTTTTTGTTGTTGTTGTTGGTTTTTTTGCTTTTTTTTTTTTTTTCCGAGACAGGGTTTCTCTGTGTAGCCCTGGCTGTCCTGGAACTCACTCTGTAGACCAGGCTGGCCCAGAACTCAGAAATCTGCCTGCCTCTGCCTCCCAAGTGCTGGGATTAAAGGCGTGCGCCACCACGCCTGGCTACAAATGTGTTTTCAAACCAAAGACCTGTCTTTTGGTTTTTATTTTTTCCTCAAAGGAAGAGGGATATAGAAAGAACAAGCTCAGGGTTGGAGAGATGGCTCAGCAGTTGAGAGGCCCAGAGGTCCTGAGTTCAATTCCCAGCAACCGCATGGTGGCTCACAACCATCTGTAAGGGGATCTGATTTCCTTTTCTCTCTGTGTGTGTGGAGGCAGGATGTGCATGTACATATAAATAAATAAAATTATTTTCCCTTTTTTTGTTTTCGAGACAGGGTTTCTCTGTATGGTCCAGGCTGGCCTTGAACTCAGAAATCCACCTGCCTCTGCCTCCTGAGTGCTGGGATTAAAGGTGTACACCACCACTGCTCAGCAATAAATATTTTTTTTAAAGATTTATTTATTATTATATGTAAGTACACCGTAGCTATCTTTAAACACACCAGAAAAGGGCGTCAGATCTCATTACGGATGGTTGTGAGACACCATGTGGTTGCTGGGATTTGAACTCAGGACCTTCAGAAGAGCAGTCCGTGCTCTTATCCACTGAGCCATCTCACCAGCCCATAAATATTTTTTAAAACAGCAAGCTGAACCTGGCCCTGAACAACAACCCTATAGTCACTTAATAAACAAATAAAAACTAAAAGAAAAGCCGGGTGTGGTGGCGCACACCTTTAATCCCAGCACTAGGGAGGCAGAGGCAGGCGGATTTCTCGAGTTCGAGGCCAGCCTGGTCTACAAAGTGAGTTCCAGGACAGCCAGGGCTACACAGAGAAACCCTGTCTCAAAACAAAACAAAACAAAAAACTAAAAGAAAACAAAAACACACAAACAAAAACCCCACCATATTTTTTTTATTATGTGTATGTGTTGGCAGTGCCGGGGTCAGTAGGCAGATGACAGGGACAGTAGGCAGATGACAACTTGTAGAAGCTGGTTTTCTCCTCAGAGTAGGCAGCAAACTTCTTGACCTGCTGAGCCATCCTGCTACCCCCTAGAGTCACACCAGGCCATACTACTCCCTGGGGTGACTCCCTCTGCAAAAATGAGGGATGGAATTTCAATCCTGCAAGGGATTTTTAGGGGCCGAGGCTGAACTGTCACTACTTTTTACCATGGGCTGGCTGGGTAAGTTTGTTAACTTTTTATGCCCATTTATCCCATCTGTAAATCATCAAAAGAATGCCACTAGCAACTCCCAATGGCCAGGCCGGGGAGTTAGCCAGCGCATCCAGCACATGTTGGGGCAGGACTTTTTCAGAATCCTTGTTGGAGCAGCACCAAGACCTTCCTCCGCTGGTGCGCAGTTACTTTAACAGGGACTCTCCTTGTTCATCACATAAATTTCTCTAGTGGCCTTTGACTGGAGCCACCATGAGGAATGAGGACATGGCAAAAGCTGGCTTTGGGAACTTAACAATTTCTAGAAAACAGCACACATTAAAAAAAAAAAAAAAAAATGTTTAGGGCTGGAGAGATGGCTCAGTGGTTAAGAGCACTGACTGCTCTTCCAGAGGTCCTAAGTTCAAATCCCAGCAACCATATGGTGGCTCACAACCNTCTGTAATGAGATCTGATGCGCTCTTCTGGAGTGTCTAAAGACAGCTACAGTGTACTTACATATAATAAATAAATGTGCACAATATTTATGTTCCACTTGGCAGTACCCTCAGAAACTCAATGTTCAATTCTCTGTTTTTACATTTATTCAGTGTGGGTATGGGTAGGTGAGTGTGGGTTGGGTACAGGTGCCACAGCACACGTGCATGTGTGTGTGTGTGTGTGTGTGTGTGTGTGTGTGTGTGTAGAACTTAAGTCATCAGGTTTGCCAGCAAGCCCCTTTAACAAGATGCCACCTTGCTATCCCTGGAATAGATTCCTTTGAGGAGAGAACACAGTGCCTATGACAGAGTTAAGACTCAAAGCCCTGTCAGGGTCATTTGGATGCCAACCATGTTTTCAGTTGACACACATCAGTAAGCTGCTTTCGATTTGCTTTGTTTTAGAGTCAGGCTGACCAGCAACTGAGCACTAAAAGCTGTGTTTGTGGAGTCACTCCTGGAGGACATGGGCCTTTTCAAGGCCGCCTCCAAGAGACTCTTGACCTCTGATTCACCGCCATTGCTGTCACTGTGGCTGTTGGAGGTCTTTTCCTTCTTTTGTTTCTATATGTCAGAGCTAAAAGGAGCACTGGCTTGCCTCAGGGTGTCTAATCTACATTTTGTGGTACCCCCAACCTCTGACTTTTAAATTAAAACAAAACTCACACCAGGAGACACAGTTAATGATGGCTTTTTAGTAAGAGTGTCATGATTATTATCGCTGTAATAGTATTTAGGAAACCAGTTTGTTTCATATCTTAGTAAGAATCAGAAAATCATAAACTCTAGGAACGCGGAAAGTTTTTAATACAGAAAACCAGGATATGGAGTTTTAACTTGATTCTGCCCTAAGATTAAGTGCAGAATAAAGTGAGTTTTTTATTTTGTTTTATTGTGGGGGGGGGGGAGGTTGTTTTTGTTTTTAATTTAAAGAAAAGCAAGAAGTCAGATTCGTCTGTGAAAGAATCCAGTGACTCAAATTGAGTTTTGCTTTGGCCAGGTCAGTCTTAAGGACAAGGTTTCTCTGGGTCGTGCTAGCAGAGAGTCCCAGTGATGTGAATGGTACCTACCAGGTTCTCTTCACACAGTTCTCTGAACTGGTAGAATTTCTGCGCCATGAGAAGTTGGGCACTGCCCACCGCGGTTCGGATTTTCCCTAGAACTGAAAAGAACAGACACAGAAGTTTACACGATGCATCATTGTTGAGACTCTGTCTGGTAAATACAGCAAGGAGAAGTTATGCTGTCATGGTTTGAAAAAAACGAAAAAACAAAAAACAAAACAAAACGGCCCAGCATGGCCACACCCACCCGGAAGGATGCTCTATTGGTCCACGAAACCTGGACTGCAGGGTTCAAGCATAAAGTCAACTTGGAGAAATACAAGTTCGCCGTGCTTGTTTCTCGGGAGAACTGGAGTTTGCTGTCACAGAACTGTGCTGTACCACAAGGAGGAACAAACAGCGTTCCTTCTATGGTGCAGACAAAAGTCAAGTGTGTTTCCCGTTGCAGTTTCAGGTTTATCCTGATTTGCTGGTTTGATTTTCCAATTCGGATTCAAAAACCGGAAAAGCAATGCCAGCTGAGAGGGAGGAATCTCGCGGCACTCACCCTACCCACCTTAATCCAGTGTTTTCTGGGAGATCCACCATTGGCATTGGCTGAGAAATGAATTTCCTAGGGAGTGGTGGTGGGTAGCCTGTTGCCTGGGGAACACCAGCACGGCTCCAGCTTTCCACTTTACAGCCCCCTTTCCTATTCATGTGGGTTTCATGTGGAGCTTTCCCTTTCGCCAGAAAGCTACTTCTGATTTCAGTGAACGCATTTGAACGCCTCTGCGGGGGGGGGGGGGCTTCTGAGTCTCCCCAGGGCTCCCCCTGAACCTCTGTAGGCTCTGTCATGCCTAGGCTTCATAAACCTCGCTCGTGTCCCAGAGGGAACAGAGACCTCGCACAGTGGAAATTAGCGAGGGCATCGCTGCCATGACGCTTGACTGGTGAAACTGCTGGCTCAGACAGTATGTGGGAATCGAGGAGGTATTGCCCAGGGCTTTCTAGTGATGTGCTATACAATGCCAGACTAGACCAGAGTTCACGATTCACACGCAACTGAGTTCTGCTCGATATTTCGGCATGCACACCAAGTCAGAGCACTTCTAAATTCGGATGACCACAGTCATGCCAGACTGCTTGGGGACACACATTTGCAGCCTCTGTCAAGTCATAGCAACCCCCCCCCCCCCGCGACTGGCAGCTCTAAGCCCTTATGTAAGTGGAAGCTTTTGCTTTTTTTTTCCAGTCTATGTTTAAAATCCTCTTAGACCTTAGCCATCTTCCTCTTTCACTGGAAAAATCAAGTGAGTGAAGTCTCTTGTTACTACTACTACTACTAGCAGCAGCATACAGGATCTACACAGCCTTGGCTGTCCTGGAACTCACTATGTAGAGCAGGCTGCCTCTCACACTCACAGAGATCTGCCTGCCTCCATCTCCAGAGTGCTGGGATTAAAGGCGCCACACCCCACTTGTTCTCCCTTTCTTGGTACCTCAAAGTAGAGTGGATAGGGTGAGCCTAAAGTTCAGAGTTCAGGCCTCTCTGACAAGTTTTGAGGATGGATCAGTCAAAACTTTGAGCTAAGAGGTATCCGTCACATCTGAATCGCTGCAGTATGACAGACCACCATAAGAGGATTGGAGGGCGCCTCTGTGTCCTCTCAAAAGAGGCCACCTGTAACCCAGGGTGATCTCCCACTCACAATGTAGACAAAGATGACGTCAAATTCCTGATCATTCTTGTCTCCACTTCCTCAGTGTTAGGATTATACTTGTCTCCCACAACACCTGGCCTGAAACATCCTCCTTGAAAAAATAAATACCAGTGGAAATAAGTAAGTAAAAAATCTGGCTGGAGAGATGGCTCAGTGGTTAAGAGCACTGACTGCTCTTCCAGAGGTCCTGAGTTCAATTCCCAGCAACCACATGGTGGCTCACAACCATCTGTCATGGGATCTGATGCCCTCTTCTGGTGTGTCTGAAGACAGCGAGGGTGTACTCATATAAATAAAATAAATAATAAATCTTAAAAAAAAAAAAAAAAAAAAAAGCAAAAGGCCAAAAGTTAATCATGAAAGGAGAAATGGAAGAAAGACGAATCTGGACTCTGTGCTGTGAAGTCTGAGGTCAGCACTCAATGGAACAGTTAATCAGAAGAAACGTTAGAGCGCTCTGGGGCGGGCCTAAGTTCAAGGCACCTTCCCTAGGCCGTTCTCAGACTCACTATTGTTCTGTGGCAAAGCAGAGGCCTGGCCCTCAAGGCCAAAGCCAAGGTCAAAAACAGTCAGAGAAGCCTGGGAGAACTTGTGGGATCGAGTCACAAAGCTGGTGGGCTCTTGATCCATTCTCTCAGCAAATACTCGTGAGGGTACGTACACACCCCAGGCATTATACTGGGCAGGTATATGGCAGCGGTCAGCAAGATGAAGTCCCTGCCCTCTCAGGATCTGCATCCTGGCACAAGGAGAAAGCAGGGGGAAGCGGTACTGAGAGTTTTCTTTTCTCTCTCCTAAGAAACGGAGTCCAACACGGCACCAAGCATGTTCTAGAGCGCGGGAAGGCTGGCTCCAGCTTAAACGGTTTCTCTCGAAACAGTCACACCGCTGCTTTTTCTCTAGTTATTTTATCTACCTCGTTACATCTATGCACACCATTGATAGTGTGCACGTGTGTGGGTAGGCATATGGGTACCACGGTGCATGTGTGGACTTCAGAGGACAGCAAGCGGGAGTCGCTCTCTTTCTGGTGGTGAGACGCTTGTGGGTCCAGAGGATTGAACCAGGTCTTTAGGCTTAGTAGCAGACACCTTGAACTGCTGGGCACTATTAGGGTATGTGGCCTTGTTGGAGTGGGTATGGCCATGTTGAAGAAGGTGTGGCCTTAGAGGAGGTGTGGCCTGATTGGAGTGGGTGTGGCCTCATGGAGGAAGTGTATCCCTATGGGTGTGGGCTTTGGGAACCTCCTCCTAACTGCCTGAGGATGCAAGTCTTCTATTTGCCTTCACGACAAGATGTAGAACTCTCAGTTCCTCCAGTGTCATGCCTGCCTGGATGCTGCCATGCTTCCTGCATGATAATAGACTGAACATCCGAACCGGTAAGCCAGCACCAAGTAAATGTTGTCCTTTATAAGAGTTGCCTTGGGAACCGGGCGTGGTGGCGCACACCTTGAATCCCAGCACTCGGGAGGCAGAGGCAGGCGGATTTCTGAGTTTGAGGCCAGCCTGGTCTACAAAGTGAGTTCCAGGACAGCCAGGGCTACACAGAGAA
>NC_034607.1:37154618-37155683 GCF_900095145.1 Mus pahari | reverse complement strand
ATATATATATATATATATATATATATATATATATATATATATATCTCCAAGCAGGGGACACTGGCACTCCAGTCCTTTTCTCTCCTTTGCTTCAAGGTGAGCGACCTCGTCAACCACAATGCGCTGTGCTATGGAGGGCTCTAAGTGACCATGGACTGAACCTTTTCCTCTCCTGACTTGTTTTCCCCCCAGGTCTTTTTTCACAGCCAAAGAAAGCTAACAGACGTGGTTAATGGTTTCTGCTGTCCCTATTCCTTAGAACCCACGCAACAAAGACCTCTTCTAAAATAACTTACTCTGCTCAGTTCTCCAGGCATGCCTTGAACGTGGCTTATGTCACCTGTCCATCTGATACTTCAGCAGCCAGTAATTGGCTCCGCAGCTGTCCTTATGGAGAAAGCACAGTCCCCGGAGCCTTGTTTTGAGCACCTCTTGGGGAGGTTTGTAGATCTTTCTTCTCATTTCCTTTCTACATGCTGCTGTTTCTCTTAGCAGGAGAACGCGCATGAAAGCAGCTCCTGCTATTGGATGAGATCCCTTCTATTTAGGATGTGAGTACCGAGGGCTAGCTCAGTAGGCGACTTACAACTGCCTATGACTCCAGTTCCAGAATGAGCAAGCTCTTCGGGCACCCGAATTCACATGCACACACGGACACATTAAGACATAATCTTAAAAAGAATTAACAATAGATCTAAGGAAAGATGTGGGCCACTTCATTCTGAACTCCTTACTTACAGGAATTCCTCAAGCCCCCCTCTCCACAATAGATGATCAGATATGCCAATGGAGAGAAGCCTCCATTAATTTGCTGCAGAAGGCCAGGAGAGTCCTCTGTAAAAACATGCTTACTAAAATGCCTTTAATATCTAAGCACTGCCTAGCTCTTAGGGACTCGCAGACCCACAGTGCAGAAAACTGGAGTTCAATTGCGGCAACTTGGCTCAAACTGTGGAGTGTTCCCGCCGGCATCCCTGTGGTAGTCCGTCCCTGTCTTCACTCTCAACTTTTATGAAGCTGGGTCTGACTCTGCTTAGGAGGGAGCACCTGTGTATGATCCTTCTT
>NC_034607.1:37140978-37153491 GCF_900095145.1 Mus pahari | reverse complement strand
CTTCTTCCCTTCCTTCCTCCCTCCCTCCCTTCCTTCCTTCCTTCTTCCCTTCCTTCCTCCCTCCCTCCTTCCCTCCCTTCCTCTCTCCCTCCTTCCCTCCCTCCCTCCCTTCCTTCTTTCCTTTTATCCTCCTTCTCCCCTTTCTTCTTCTTGTTTTTTAGAAACTCTTTATGTAGCCCAGGCTGTCCTAGATCTCACTCTGTAGGCCAGGCTGGCCTTGAACCCAGAGAGATCCACCCGGCCTGCCTTCCAAGTGCTAGGGTTAAGGGCGTGCACCACCACACACAGCTCCTTGGTCCATTTTTTTGAGATAGGGGCTCTCCTTCCATTCTGTTCTTTGATCCATTCTAGGAATCCACCTTATTTATTTTATTATTGATTTGTTTAGAGCCAGGGTCTTACTTCATGGCCCAAGTTGGTCCCAACCCCCTGAAGACCTTCCTCTCTCGGCCTCCAGAGAATCTGGGACTCCAGTTGGTTTCACTGCACTTAGTTTTGAATTTCCCTATTTTATGCACTTCATGTAAGTAGACGCTTTCGGTGTTTATTTTTGTAAGACTGGCTTATTTCACTTCACCCACATTGCCATACAAGGTGGTCTTCTTCTTCTTCTTCTTCTTCTTCTTCTTCTTCTTCTTCTTCTTCTTCTTCTTCTTCTTCTTTTCTTCTCTTCCTTCTCCTCCTTCTTCATCATCAAAGATTTACTTACTTATTTTTAAATTTATATTGAGTACACCGTAGCTGTCTTCAGTCACATCAGAAGAGGGCATCAGATTCCATTACAGATGACTGTGAGCCACCATGTGGTTGCTAGGAATTGAACTCAGGACCTCTGGAAGAGTGCTAGGGCTCTTAACCACAAACCATCTCTCCAGCCCAGGTTGTCTTCTTTTAAGTTCAGTAACATTCCAATTCTAGAACCAGGTGAGGTAGTATGTCCTCAGGAAGCTATGGCAGGACTAAGCTAAGCTACACAGCAAGACCTTGTCTCAAAACAGAAAAGGCCAAACAAAACAAAAACCAACTTTTGCCTTCTAGCCAGGGCGGAGGGACTGCAGGACAGAGTATAAGGAGGCACTGTGGGAATCTGAGGATGAGAACAAAGTCGATCTAGAGACAGTGGCAAGGTCATCTCAGCTGTGAAGAAACTGGAGGGTCAGGCGCTAACTCCACAGACATGGTTAGAGTAAATTACAAGCTCCGAATTTCCTTTAAAGAATATATGTCATAATGAGAAGCAGAGAAAGACTTCTGTGGTAGGGACGTCTATGCAAGCTATGCTTTGAAATCTCCCTGGCTATATTGAATTAAAGACCGAGACGTTTAGAAAAGAGTGGATCTCCTCTTTTCCCATGCACCATATCGTGTGGGATATGGTTTTTAGTTTGGCAGCATAGCGATGGTGAAAAGAATGAAAATTTTCTTTGAACCCTGCCAGGGAATCTATGATTGCTACAAGGAGTTTCCCTATGTTGGTGCCAACAAGCCAAAACAGAGACCACTTCCCCTGGGAATACACCTGGCTATTTTGCTGAGTCCAAATCAAAATTTCAGGGATGAAGGTGGAGTGTGCAGTGTGGGTGAAGCTCTGAACTCAATCCCTAGCACCTAACACACAAACACTCAAACAAACACAACAGATGTATATTCAAATCCTATGCACAGCAACCCTACGTACCCTTGCCAGTTCCAAGAGAATTAGGTCTCTGTCTACATCTCAAAAAGTCAGAACAGTGGTTTCTCTGCCTCATTTGAATTCTTTTCCTGTTCTTTCTTTTCCTTCCTTCCTTCCTTCCTTCCTTCCTTCCTTCCTTCCTTCCTTCCTTCTTTCCTTCCTTTCTCCCTCCCTCTTTCCCTCCCTTCCTTCCTTTCCTTCCTTCTTTCCTTTTCTTCCTTTCTTAATCATTTTTTTATTTTTGAGGCAATCTTACTATATAGGCTTGGCTGGCCTGAAACTCACTATTTGACCAGACTGGCTTCAAACTCTCAGAGATCCACCTGCCTCTGTCTCCCAAGTCCCAAGTGACAGGATTAAAGCCACTATGGCTGACTTGCAGCCACCGGTGCCCAATTCACAGTAGTCACGTCTCTACTTTAGGGCCTCAGACACTGAGAACATCCACACAGAACTTGGCATACAGCCAAAGATAACTTTGCACTGCTGATTCTGTCGCCCGATCTCCTAGGATCACAGGCACGTGGATCACTCTGTGCCTTGAGCTCAGGACTTTGAGCGTGACAGGTAAGCACCCTTAGCAACTGAGCTGCATCCCCAGCCCAAACAAACATTTTTATTTTCATGACAGAAATGGAGAAGGCAGTTGTGCCGGCTGGTTTTGTGTGTCGACTTGACCCAAGCTGGAGTTATCACAGAGAAAGGGGCCTCCCTTGAGGAAATGCCTTCCATGAGATCCAGCTGCAAGGCATTTTCTCAATTAGTGATCAAGTCGGGAGGGACCAGCCCATTGTGGGTGGTGCCATCTCTGGGCTGGTGGTCCTGGGTTCTATAAGAGAGCAGGCTGAGTAAGACAGGGGAAGCAAGCCAGGACGCAGCACCCTCTGTAGTCTCTGCATCAGCTCCTGCCTCCAAGTTCTTGCCCTGTGTGAGTTCCTGTCCTGACTACAGTGTATAAATGTAAGCCGAATAAACCCTTTCCTCCCCAACTTGCTTCTTGGTCATGATGTTTGTGCAGGAATAGAAACCCTGACTAAGACAAATTGGTACCAGCATAGTCGGGTATTCCTGTGACAACCTGACCATGTTTTGGGGAGGACTGTGGAAGGACTTTGGAACTTTGGGCTAGAAGAACCATTGGGTGTTAAGAACTCTGTGGGATGTTCTGTAGGAGCAAACAATGGAGGCCTGGCTTCTGAAATTTCAGAGGAAAGATTAAAGACTCTTATCAAGGCCATTGCTGTTTGGATTGTGAAGATTCTGTAGTTTTGATTGGCTGCAGCTGAAGAATCGACTGTGATCAACAAGATACCAGAGCTACTAAAGCGAAAACTTTGCATTACTGGGACTATTGGTGCTGGCTAGCTGGAGCTAAGAAATTAGTGGTGATTAAGAAGAGACCAACATCACTGAGGTGAAATCTAGGAAGTGTTTTCTGAGTGCACAAAGAAGTTGTGTTCAGAGATAGCCAAGGTTGTACCTTGTGCTGCAGCTGGACTTAGTAATGTGTAATAGTCACCCAGATGGTACTGGTTTTGAAAGCATAAGGGGCTTATGAAGAGCAGCTGAGGCTCGGCACTGTGAGAGGCCATGGAAGGCCATTGGTGAAGGTGCGGCCTCAGTTGCAATTGATGGCCTGGGACTGAAGGGGGTCGGTCATGCAAAGGAGCTTGGCACCATGAAGAGAGCCTATGAGAGGTTATTGGAAGACAGCAGTGTTTTGGAGAAGCCAATACCATGAGATGACCACCAAGAACAGCAGCAGTACAGGCAGCTGGAGCCTAGAAGACAGGGTGTGTGCTACAAAAGGCAGAGCTGGAAAAAGTGACCCAAGCCCTTAGAGGAGCCCAGAAGGTGGTGAGTAGGTCCCAGACATTGGGCAGTTAGAGTTGGATTTTGCTTTTGATTGTGACTGTGCCCTGATGTTTTTCCCTCTTGAAGGAAGTATTTTAGTGGAGCCCATAAGACTGTGAATTACAAAAGAGACTGGTTATTTTAAAGGGATTGAAAATTTAATATGTAAGAATTTGTAAAGACTATGGGACTTTTAAAGTTATTTAGATCTTGGAGATGAATAAGGAAGTAAGTGTTGAGACTTAATAGCGATGTGTTTGTGTGTCAAGCTGACAAGGGGTCAGTTGTACTGTTGGTTTTGTGTGTCAACTTGACACAAGCTGGAGTTATCACAGAGAAAGGAGCCTCCCTTGAGGAAATGCCTCCATGAGATCAGGCTGTAAGGGATTTTTCTCAATTAGTGATCAAGTGGGGAGGGCCCAGCCCATTGTGGGTGGTGCCATCCCTGGCTGGTGGTCAGAAAATGGCAGAAGTCAGAATTCCGAAGCAGCATGGAGTGGGTGGGTGTTCATCACTGATAGGTCATTGGAATCACAGGCTAACTGCACAGGCGTCTCCTTAAGCACCTGGCTCATTTCTTTCCTGCCACACCACCTGCAGTAGGATTTGTGTGACAAGTTCCACAGACTGAGGTGATAGACCTCAACATGGGGAGGCCTCCTTGAATAGGTTGTGGAACTCTTTGCTGGAGAAAAATTATTGAGCCATAGTTCTCTTGGCAACTTATCTGTTTATGTTTTCTATTCCTTCTCCCATATACGAGATGTTCCTGATAGTCTAGGCCGAGATCTTAAGCGAGTATTATGGCTACAAAATCATCTCTTGAGACGGAGTCACTAACCATGACCTCATCTCTGGGAAGACCAGGGCTTCACTTTACAAATCATGTATAAGATAGTATTGATGAAGCCGGGTGGTGGTGGCGAATGCCTTTAATCCCAGCACTCGGGAGGCAGAGGCAGGCAGATTTCTGAGGTCGAGGCCAGCCTGGTCTACAGAGTGAGTTCCAGGACAGCCAGGGCTATACAGAGAAACCCTGTCTCAAAAAACAAAAAAAAAAAAGGAAACTGCTTGTGGACGTTGTACATCGTGGTGCGGAGCCTAGTGCGCACCACGATGTACAACGTCCACAAGCAGTGATATATTGTTTAAGAAAGCCTTAAATAAAGCCGGATGTGGTGGCTCACGCCTTTAATCCCAGCATTCGGGAGGCAGGCAGATTTCTGAGGTCGAGGCCAGCCTGGTCTACAGAGTGAGTTCCAGGACAGCCAGGGCTANACAGAGAAACCCTGTCTCAAAAAAAAAAAAAAAAAAAAAAAAAAAAAGAAAGCCTTAAATAAAAAGAATTAAAACAGTTTAAACTTATGTTTTAAAGATTGGCAGAAAAACAGTAGCTAGAAGTTAAACAGTAACTGATCATAAAAATTCATTGGTTTATTCCTGGAAATTTGCCACTAGCCTTAGGTGATTTTCATATTTTGATGTACCAAATGATCTTAGTAATGTCTGTACTACCTGGTTGTTTTTATTGAAAACACCCTTTTTGAAGTTGTAATATTTGGATGATTTTGTATTTTGTATCTTGCTGTACCAAATGATTATTGCAATGTTCCTTCTATTGTGCTGCTTCACTGAACACAGCTTTCTAGAGTTGTAACACCTGTTTCTCTATGCATAAAAACCCTTGCCCGAGAGCTGCAATACACTCAGATTCAAACTGCCTCTGTGTTTGTTTCTGTATGTCACAACCGAATCCTTACCCACCTGGCCTCGAGAACCCACATTCCAGGGACCCCCATAGCCAGCTGGGGTGGTCTGTGGCACTTTCCCTTCTATAGACTTTTGGGGCGAAGAAGGAGAGAAGCTGGGAGGAGAAGGGGGGGTGTTCATCTTCTCACTTTAAAGCCATGTGGATTTATCACCAGTACAGCTCTGTATAATTTCAAGTTGAGATTATCTGTGCATTGAAGAATGCATTTTTGTGGCAGTTTTCCCAATCTGTGGTGCAGAGGCCACGTCTCACACACACATAGCCGTGCTATCAACGGCATGCCTCTGTCATACTGTAGAGTCTGTTCACGTACTGGCTGGAGCTATAGTAAAAGGAGTATGTCTCTCTTGTTTATTTACTGTCCTTGGTATTTGTGGTGATGCTGGGGATAGAAGCCACAGCCTTGAATATGCTAGGCAAGAGGCATATTCTTGCATCTGTGCCTGGCATTTTTTTTTTTGATTTATTTATTTATTATATGTAAGTACACTGTAGCTATCTTCAGACACTCCAGAAGAAGGCGTCAGATCTTGTTACAGATGGTTATGAGCCACCATGTGGTTGACTGGGATTTGAACTCCGGACCTTTGGAAGAGCAGTCGGGTGCTCTTACCCACTGAGCCATCTCACCAGCCCCGTGCCTGGCGTTTTTATTTTGATGTGTATGGATGTTTGCCTGCGCGTGCCTGCGCGTATATCCGTATACCATGTGCATGCTCATTGCCTACAGAGGGGAGGAAAGAGTGCTGGCCTGGAGTTACGGATGGCTGTCAGTTAATGTGGGTGTGGGGGAAACAAAATTGTCTTCTCTGGAAGAGCAGCCAGTGCTCAGCAGCTGAGCCATCTCTCCAGCCCCCACTTTCCTTTTTTAAGGAGTCAAAACGTTGTGGCTTCTAACGTATGGAGGCAAATGGCACCAGGTCTGATGTATTTGGTGCTGGAGCACTAACTCAGTGCTGAACGCTTGCTAGGGAGGCACCCACCAGCTGAGCGACATCCCAGCCCAGTTTACTTTTTTTTTTTAAGTGAGTTTAGGATGAATGTGGTGTGCATGCATGTCACCCCAGTCACTCTGGTTGGAATCAGGAGGGTCCCTTGAGTCCAGGAATCAGCCTGGCAGGCATAGCCTCTGAAGGGTTGTCTCTTTCATCATCTCCCCGCATGGGTCTTAGTTTTAAGTGAGGTTTGACTTCCGATCAACAGATATCAGTCACAACACTGTTTCCATCACGGAGCACCTACACACATAAAGCCGCTGTCCTGGAAAGCAGAAGGGGAAGCTAGCTAGGAATGGCGGCTCACCTTGAAATTGGTAATTCTAGCACGGGGAAGGCAGAGGGGAAAGGACTGCGCTGAGTCCCAAGCCAGTTTGGCCTACAGAGTGAGACCGTGTCTTAAGCAATACACCAACCGGGGCTGGTGTGATGGCTCAGGTGGTTAGCTGCTTACCGCCGTGCCTGACCACCTGAAGCTGATCCCCAGAACTGACATGGTGGAAGGAGACAACCACACACGCCGGGGCACATGACCTCCCCCTTCTCACTAAGTAAATGTAAAATTGAAAACAAAAACCCCCAGAGAGGAAAAGAATTGGACTAAATAAAATCAGTTTATATCTTTGTGATTTTTGTGACATATATGTGTGTGTATATGTATTATATGTATGTATATATGCCTATAGGTATTGAGGATGTCGATATGTATGCATATATACAAAATTATGACTTGGAGCTAATAACTCCTCCTCTAAGGCAGTCTGCAGAAACTGACTGTTCTTCCCCACGAAAAGTCATAGAAACTAAAATTTTCTTCCCTTCTCAGAGTTGTCCATAAAGAAATTCTCTGTCCAAGGGTGGTAGTAGCCCAGGCTTTTAATCCTAGAACTTGGGAAGGCAGAGGCAGGCAAGAGTGACTTTGAGGCTAGCCTGGTCTACAGAGCAAGTTCCAGGACAACCAGGGCTACCCAGAAAACCTTGTGTTGAAAAACAAAAAAACAAAAAAAACCAAAAAAACAAAATATATGTATGTGTGTGTTCATGTGTGTGCCTGTGTGTGGAGTCCAGAGGTCACGCCTGTGTGTGGGGTCATCTCAGAAAAGCTATCCATCTTGTTTTCTGACTCGGGGTCTTTGTTGGTCGGAGCTCAGCCAGTTAAGGCTAGATGGCTAGCCAGCAAGCTCTGCATTTCCACCCTACTAGCCCAAGGATTATAATGCACCATAATGCCTGACATTTTTTGTGAGTCCTCAACTTTGAACTCAGGTTAATTTGCTTGAGAGGCAAGAACTAACTGACAGCCACCTCCCCAGGCTTTACCGGGCCTTTTCTAGTGCCCTTCGTAATGAATTGGTAAATGTATCTCCCTGAGTCATGTGAGTCCTTAAAGCAAGTTAACTGAACCTGAAGAAGGGCTACAGGGGCTTTGTGCTATATCTCTTTCCTTATAGTTTACGCTTATGTGTATGTATTTGTGTGTGCAGAAGACTGTGCACACCTATGCAGGTTCCCTCTGAGGTCAGAGGTGTTTGATCCTGGACGGAGGTTGTGAGCTGTTTAAAATGGATGTCAGGAATTAAATTTTGGGTACATTAAAAGAGAGGTACATGCTCTTATCTGCTGAGCCATCTCTCCAGACCCAGCCTATTTTAAGAAATAATTTGGGTTATGAGATTGTCATCTATAGTGTGTATGCATGTGTGTGTGTGTGCACATATGCATTTGTGTGTGTGTTTGTGGGGCAACGAAGAGTTGGGTCTTGTGAACTGACCTTCATCCTGGAGGATTTGATGCTACCTCCAGATACTGTCAAAATTGAACTGAGTTAGAAGATGCTCAGCTTGCCAGGTATGGTGGCTAGTAAGTACCTTTAATCTCAGCACATGGGAGTCAGAGGCAGGTGGATCTCTGTGAGTTCAAAGTCAGCCTTGTCTACAGAGGAGTTCCCAGCCAGGGCTACATAGAGAATTGCTTGTTTCTTAGAATAGCTATACAATTTCCCTGGTATCATTGCACTTCTTTCTATAGAAAGTCCTTGTGGGAGAAAGCGGTGAGAGACCTTACTTTCTGAGCCTGTGTAGTTCGACTCCCTGTGACCCCTGGAACTCTGCAGGCTCCCACTGGCTACTCGAGGATCTGTTTTCAGTCTGTCCTGTCTTGCCTTTATCATATCAGGCTCCCCACATGATATCACTAAAGGATGGCTTCTGGTCCTTTGCAGTACTGGTGCTGGGCAAAGCACAGCAAAGACGGCCGTTTCAAAAGCTGAACATAAAGCGCATTACACACAATTTGCTCTCCGTGACTGCTACATAGTTGTCATTAAGTAGTTTCAGGTTAGCCAGAAATCATGAAACAGACTATATGCTTTCTCTCTGTTTCTCTGTCTCTGGCCACCACTACTCTGTGTGTGTGTGTGTGTGTGTGTGTGTGTGTTCACTCGAATTCACACCCTTAGCCAGGAATGCACCTGTAGCTCTCTATTTAGCCTTGCACTCAGGCCAGCGAATGGCCGGGCTCACAGAGTGTAACTGTGGCAGAGACATCCCTGGACCAGAACCCCAGGGCTGGCCACTGATTGCTGTTCACAGTAACAGCCATGCACCACTCCGGTAAGCAAACCTAAAAGCAGGCAAAGCTTAGGGTTTCCTCGCCAGCCTTGAGTTCCCCGTCCAAGCTCATGAGCCTCCTGTGGGAATGCTATCCTCTACTCTGGATGCTCTTGCCAGGGGAAGTTAAAGTGGAGTCAGCCTGCCTCCTGCATATGCTGTTTATCTGTCTCTTTCAGATAAAGCCTGAAAGTTCCACGTAGACGTTGTCCACAATTCGGGAGGCAAAAAATAGATTACCAAGTACAACAAACCGGCACTTTATCCTCCAGCCAGAGAAACCCGAGCTTGCGTTTCCCCCCACAGCCGGAGACTGCATTCCCAGTGAAAAGGGCTCAGTTCCATCTGGTTGGTTCTTTTCCCCGTTAGATAATCCCAGACGTATCCATGTAACATGCGAGCCACTGTCAAACAGCACTGAGCCATCTCCCTGGGACAGCTGTTTCACACAAGGGCCTCATTGTCTGAGGAGAGCTGGTATCACTTTCCTTCAAGTGCTGGGGGAGACAAGCATTCTGTCAGCTGCCTTGGCTTGAAGGAAGCCTCGCCCACTGCAGACTTTCATTATTCTCTTATCTGGCCCCAAACCACTATGGACTGGGAGGGCTGAAGGCCTAAAGCAAGAACCGAAGTCTTTGTTCTGCTCTGCTTTTACGGGGGTGGGGAATAATAGCTTCACATACCCACAGAATTAATGGTTTTACTCTTCCAATGCTAGCTGGCTTGTTTTCTGTTTTCTTGGGGGCTCCAGGTACTCTGGAGAGAGTTGTCCAGTCTAGGAATGCTAAAAAGCCTGTATCCCAGGGAGGAGCTGCCAGAGTTCCGACCACTGATAAGTGAATACAATTTATTTTTGTTTTTTGTTTTTTGGGTTTTTGTTTTTTGTTTTTTTTTTTTGTTTTTTGTTTTTTGTTTTTGGTTTTTCGAGACAGGGTTTCTCTGTGTAGACCTGGCTGTCCTGGAACTCACTTTGTAGACCAGGCTGGCCTCGAACTCAGAAATCCACCTGTCTCTGCCTCCCAAGTGCTGAGATTAAAGGCGTGCGCCACCACCGCCCGGCTGTGAATACAATTTTTAAATGAGATGGATCGGTCCTTCTTTAAGATAGATGGCCCTAACAACCCCTGCCCCCAAATCTTAGCCTTGCTTCAAGCACTGACCCAGCAAATGGGTTTCTACCCACAGCTCTCTTTCCCTCCCTCCCTCCCTCCCTCTCTCCCTCCCTCCCCTAACCCCTCCTTTCTCCCTTTCCCCCTCTCTATTTTGGACACAGAAGGATATTTAATGAAATATCTTGCATTCTTATGAACATGATGATAGCTTCAGGGGCTGCAGCCTTTCATGCAGCTAAGTGTGTGTGGTTAGGGATTGAATTGTACATGCTAGGCAAGCTGCGGGGCACTTAGCTCTACCCTAGACAGACATACCTGTGGGGGTCAGAGGTCAACTAGCAGGAGTGGGTTCTCTCCCTTACCATGTGGTTTCTGGGACATGAACTTAGATTGTCAGGTGCAATGGATTTCACGAAGTCCATGCTTCAAACATTTGAAACATTTAAAAACTGTGATAACTCTGAACCCTGTTCTTAGCTCCCCCTAACTGCATTTAAAACTCTAACATAGAGGGTTGCTGGTGGCGCACGCCTTGAATCCCAGCACTCAGGAGGCAGAGGCAGGCAGATCTCTGAGTTCAAGGCCAGCCTGGTTTCCAGAGTGAGTTCTAGGACAACCTGGGTGACAAAGAGACACTGTCATCAACAGACCCCAAACCGTACGTAACCCAAACCCTAATTTTAACCTTAACTGTAATCACAAACCTCAACCTTAACACTATGACTAATCTTAACTGTAACCCTAACTGCAACCTTAAACCTCACACTTTCCTAACCCCAACTCTAATGTATAAAACTTTAAAAAGCAAACAAAAGGTTGGGATAATCCTGGGACTCCAAAGGGAAATTAAACAAGTATGTTAGGAATTTCCCTTTTTCTTCATTATATATTTGTCCATGAGCCTATGGCTTCCAGGGCTCTTGGGAAATTGTCGTTAAACAGCCATCTCGTCCTCTTTTTGTTCAAATGTATAACTTAACTAAAGCATGGGGGTTTGGACTCCAAAAGACACTTAACCCTGATCCCTGAAGAGACAGATGTTTCCCTTGCATAGGAGGCAAAGGACATATCAGGTGATCTGGACAAGCTAGATATGGCTACTTGACCTGATCTCCCCCCCCCCGGATATATGGATTAACACACCCCCCCCCATATATGGATTAAAACAAACAAAAGTTGGTTCCTTAAAACTTAGCTCTTCCCTGCAATGTGGGGTTAATGGTTTTCCTTACTGCTCTTCTTTGAAAGAAAAGAAGGAAGGAGAAAGACTAGGGGGGAAAAAAACAAGAAGAAAGAAAGATTGAATCAGAGAATTCAGGACACAGAGAAAGTCTTCTGTAACTTTAGTCTGAGCCAGTCATCGGAACAGAAGGGCAGTTGCCAAGGAGCCCGGGGCAAATACGTGCTTCCCTGAGGGTCTTGCCAAGCAACACACAGCATCATTATCTTGTCAAATGCTATTCGTGTTGTGTCTGTTCTATCAGACACTTCTGGGTCTGTGACCTTAGCCAAGAGACTGCCAGAGGCAGAGGGAAGGGCACCTGTCAGAAGCCTCTAGTCCGCTCTCAGGGGGTGTGAGGGCCCAACAGATTCTCCCCAGGGCTTCTTGCCACAGAGGACTGGAGTCCCACTAGCTCGGATTTGCTTCATCTGAAATTGGCAACGTTCTGTTTCTGGAATTACCAGCCAACTTCAGAAATTGGAGATCTCAGCAGATTAAAGCGTGACTTGGGGCATAAGATAAAAGAGACACGTTCCAAGAGCTCTATGATGAAGTTGTCTTTAGAAGCTGGACTGGGCTCACACAGACTATCCACCTGGCTGGTGTTCACACCCATGCCAAACCTATCCTCCAATCAGAGGAGGCCATATCGCACAAGCGGGCGATCCTTGAAGCTTTTTACAGCAGCCTGATCAGACTCGGGCATTATTTGCTAAGTGCTTTTTACCCAACTAGGAAGAAAGGTATTGCTATGTTAAAAAAAGCTGGGCCCTAGCAAGATGGCTTAAATGGTTAAGAGCAGCACTAGCTGCTCTTGCAGAAGACCTGGGTCTAATTCCCAGCATCCACATGGTGGCTCTCAACTTCTGTAACTCCAGTTCCAGGGGATTCAACCTCCTCTTCCGCTCTCTGAGGGCACCAGGCATGCATGTGCTACACAGATGTGCATGCAGACAAAACACCCATACATATAAATTAAATAAAGGACTTGTTAAAGCTTTGTAAGATGAAATATTTCCAAGATTTAAATGCACACTTAATGGAGCCATGCTATTCGGCAGAGAGGCTGGAGAATAAGGCAAAGATCACTTCTTGCTGGGAATGCAGGCCACACTTTCAATCCCAGCACTCAGGAGGCAGAGGCAGGTGGATCTCTGTGAGTTCAAGGGCAGCCTGGTCTACAGGGTGAGTTCTAGGACAGCCAGGGCTCTATAGAAAGTCTCTGTTTTTTTTTTTTTTTTTTTTTTTTTTTTTTTTTTTTTTTTTTTTTTTTTT
>NC_034607.1:37136617-37140932 GCF_900095145.1 Mus pahari | reverse complement strand
TTTTTTTTTTTTTTTTTTTTTTTTTCTTCTTCTTCTTGTTTTTCTTTGTTTGTTTTAAAAAAACAAACAAACAAAAAAAACCCCAAACCCAAACAAGAATAACTTCTAACTTTGTAAAACTTTCCTCCCTTCTGAGAATGGGAGCACAGACTATGGTAAGGTGAGGCTGGGAGTGTCTGAGGTACTGAGCATACTAAGGCTCCTGGGAGTCCTGGGTGGCCACACCAAGCACATCCTAGCAACAAACTGAGCTTGGAAGAATTAAGCGCTTGAGGTGTCCTTCAGAGGCACCGCTCTGAAATGACCTGTAGTTTTATTCCTTCCTTCTGTCCTTCCCTTTGGTTTTCTTTCTTTCTTGGTTATTTTTGAAAGTGTATTTTAATGACAACGTTTCTCCCTTCCTTTTCTCTTTCCAAACTCTCCCATATAGCCCTCCTCCTATCTCTCCTTCAAATTCATGGATTATTTTTAACATTAGTTATTACACGCATATATGTATATGTATAAATATATATGTTTCTTTGTGTCAGGTTGAGGCCTTGTGGGTTTTATTTCTTTTCCTTTCTTCCTCCCTCTGCCTCTTCCTCCCTCCCTCCCTTTCTTCCTTTCTTCCTACCTTTCTCTTTTGTTTTTGTTTGTTTGTTTGTGAGAGGGTCTCACTATGCTTTAGCTGGACTGGAATTTGCTGTGGCATCTTGGCTGGCTTGGAATTCTCTTTGTAGACCAGGCTGGGTTTGAACTCCTAGAGATCATACCATACCTGCATGTGGCTCCCAAGTGTTGATCAAAGGTGTGCACCACCAGGACCCAGCATGGATCCAATATGTTTTTAAAGACTCACTTTTTAAAAAAATTTTAATTATGAATATATACAACATGCCTGTCTCTGTGTGTGTAGGCATGTGTGAGTGCAAGTGACGGTAGAGGTCAGGAGTTTCAGATGCCCCTGGGACTGGAGTGACAAGCAATTGTGAACAGCCGGGTATGGGTACTGGGAACCCAATTCAGGTCCTCTGATTTTTTTTTTAATTATTTTATTAGATATTTTCTTCATTTACATTTCAAATGCTATCCTCAATGTCCCCTGTACCCTCCCCCCCCTGCTCCCCTGCCCACTCACTCCTACTTCTTGGCCCTGGCATTCCCCTGTATGGGGCATATAAAGTTTGCAAGACCAAGAGGCCTCTCTTCCCAATGATGGCCGACTAGGCCATCTTCTGCTATATATGCAGCTAGAGAGGTCCTCTGATTTTTAAGAAATTATTGTGGGAATTGGAGAGTTGGTTTAGTGGTCAAGAGCACTGGCTGCTCTTCTAGAGGACCTGGGTTTGAGTCCCAGACTCACAGGGTCACTTACAACTGTGTGTAACTCCAACTTCAGAAGATCTAGAGCCCTCTTCTGGTCTCTTCCACCATGGCACACTGGTGGCACACACCTTTAGTCACGCACACACTCAGGAAAAACACTCAGGCACTTAAAATAAAAATAAGTTCTTTAAAACAATTGTGCGGGGCGTGGTGGTGCACACCTTTAATCCCAGCACTTGGGAGGCAGAGGCAGGCAGATTTCTGAGTTCGAGGCCAGCCTGGTCTACAAAGTGTGTTCCAGGACAGCCAGGGCTATACAGAGAAACCCTGTCTCAAAACAAAACAAAACAAAACAAAAACAAAAGCCAATTGTGCAATGGATGTGGGGTTATGTACCCACCACTCAGCTACTCAGAAAACTGAGGCAAGGGGGTCACTTGAGCCCAGCGGTTAGGGGCTGGCCTGGATGGTAGAGCAAGACCCTGTTCCCATTCCCAAAGAAAAGTAAATAGTTAGTTTTTATTAGGAATGGCAATGCCTGCTTATGCTTAATGTTTTCATCTCCATGAGCTACATGAAGATGATATATCCAGTTAAGTTACTATTCCCTATGTACAAAGTATCCTTTGCAGCTAGATTCTCTCTAGATGTCAACAGCAGAAATAACACTAAGAGAATAAGATTGGTGGGTGTTCCATTACAGAAAAAAAAAAAAAAAATTTTTAAGATTTATTTATTTATTTATGTAAGTACACTGTAGCTGTCTTCAGACACTCCAGAAGGGGGCGTCAGATCTTGTTACGGGTGGTTGTGAGCCACCATGTGGTTGCTGGGATTTGAACTCAGGACCTTTGGAAGAGCAGTCGGGTGCTCTTACCCGCTGAGCCATCTCACCAGCCCAAAAATCAATATTTTTATGCATGTTTGGGATTTGTTCACCATCAAAGTCAAGTGGTTATTTATGAAATGAGCATAAAGACCAGAACAATGACAGCTTTCTTGGAGATGGTTCCCACACAAAAGGAAACAGTTTTTATGCCTAAATGTCTTTGATTCAAAACTGTCACCAGGGATGGGGCCCAGCCCGGTTGGTAGGTGCTGGCTTAGCATGGTCAGCACCTGGCTCATCTTCTGAACTGTATAAATGAGTCCATGCTCATTTGGCAAGTTGGTAGGAGGATCTAGAGAGCCGTCTCTATTGCAGCCAGTTAGAGGCTAGCCTGGGATATGAAAGACCCCATCTTAAAATAACAACAGCTTCAGGAAAACAAAACAAAACCTAATTATTCAGAGGACAAGAAGCATAACAGGTCAAAATATACACCAACCATAAACCTTATCCCAATTTCAGAATTCTGGTAAATGTGTAAATTATGGCTCTGACCTAAGGTAATCTAATGATCTTTTTTTCCTTAGCAACTTGTGTGTGTGTGTGTGTGTGTGTGTGTGTGTATACACTGAAGCAGAGTTTCTTATAGATCAGACTGGCCTTGAACTCACTATGTAGTTGAGGATTGAGTCTCCAGTCTCCACCTTCCTAGTGCTAGGATTACAGGCCTGGGGCTGCCACACTTGGCTTGCCAATCATTATTAGTATATAGTTGAATTTAGTTTGGCCTGAGGCTGCCTCCTACATAGCTTTAAGTTCACCCTAAAGGATATTTTGTATATAAGAAATAGTAACTTAACTGGATGTATCAATAGACAGGTAAATAGCAGTTTAGTTTCCACCAATCAGAAGTGGCCAGCTGGGCACTGGCACGATGGCTCAGCAGCTTAAATGCATTTAGTAATTTTGCAGAGAACCTGGGTTTGGCCCCAGCACCTGTATGGAGGTTATTAACCACCCTTAACTCCTGTTCCAGGAGATCTGATGCCCTTTTCTCACCTCTCTGGTACACATGGCATACACACAAGCAAAGCACTCATATACATAAAAATTTAAAAATAAGCCTTATAAAAAAAAGTGGTTAGTTAGCCATGCATGCTGGTGGCACACAACTTTTAATCCCAGCATCCAGGAGTCGGAGGCAGGTGGAGCACTGTAAACTTGAGGACAGCATGGTCTACATAACAAATTTCAGGCCAGCTAGGGCCATACAGTGAGACCTTGTCTCAAAAAGGAAAAAAAAAAGTGGTCAGCTGTCCATGCCTGGTGATGCATGCTTATACTACTATAACTTGATAGGCTGACACACACCTGTAATCTCAGAACTTGGGCAGTAGAAGTAGGAAGTTCAAAGCCATCTTTTGCTAAGGAGCTCCAGAATAGCCTGAGTTATATAAGACCCTGCCTCAACAAAACAAAACAGGCTGAAAAGTGCAATGAGCGGGTATTCTACTGGCCTATACATTATTGTTGTTATTTTAATATTGTATGTTACTAAGACTAATAAAACTCTAAGGATTATAATTGGCCAGCACATGCATATATTCACACATGTGACTGTTGTTAGTGTTAGTTCTCAACCTGACAAAATCTAGAATCAACTGGGAGGTGAGCCTATATTTGAGAGATTATCTTAATTACATATCTTGAGGATGGGAAGTCCTCTGTGCCCACTGTGGGTGATACCATTCCCTAGGCAGGGGGAGCCTGAGATGTATACGAGGAAAAAGCACACTGAGCACTAATATGTATTCACTGTCCTTTTCTTTTTTGGATAGGGGAGACATAATGAGACCAGCTGTTTCTTACACTGGCTGGGTGACTTTCCCCTAAAATGGTGCTTTGTGAGCTAAAATAAACCCCTTTTCTCTTAGTGGTTTTTATCAGGGTATTTTATCACAGTAACAGAAAAGAAACTAAGACATCCATGGACCTTGTATTGGATAGTTTTATGTTAAATTGACACAAGTTAAGGTCCTCTGAAAGGAGGAGACCTCAATTAAGAAAATGTCTCTAGCCAGGCATGGTGGCACACGCCTTTAATCCCAGCACTTGGGAGGCAGAGGCAGGCGGATTTCTGAGTTCGAGGCCAGCCTGGTCTACAAAGTGAGTTCCAGG
>NC_034607.1:37131625-37136157 GCF_900095145.1 Mus pahari | reverse complement strand
ATGCCTTACAGCTGGATCTCATGGAGGCACTTCCCCAACTGAAGCTCCTTTCTCTGTGATAACTCCAGCTGTGTCAAGTTGACACAAAACCAGCCAGTACACCAGCCTACATTTTCTTAATTCATGATTGATGGGGAGGGCCCAGCCCATTGTGGGTGGTGCCATCCCTGGGCTGGTGGTCCTGAGTTCTATAAGAGAGCAGGCTGAGAAAGCCATAGGGAGCAAGCCAGGAAGCAGCACCCCTTCATGGCCTCTGCATCAGCTCCTGCCTCCAGGTTCCTGCCCTGCTTGAGTTCCTATCCTGACTTCCTTCAAGGATGACCAGTGTTACCAAATTAAACCCTTTTCTCCCCAGCTTGCTTTTGGGTCACAGTGCTTCATCACAGCACCAGTAACCATGACTAAAATAGACCTTAAAAACAGATCATCTTGGGTAACTGGGGATCCTGGCGACAATGAGACCACTGCCACACTGGTATTGTGTGTGTCTCAGAGAGAGAAAGGAAACTACAGCACTTAGAGCTACAGGATGTGACTTCTGCTCGGTGGCTTTCTTTCTTCCTTTTTTTTTTTCTTTTTTATTGTGCAGTTTAGAAGCTTCGGGTCTTTCAGCTGGAACTTCCCAGCTCTTCTACAAGTTCAGGTTCTAAGGGTGAAACAAGGTTACACAAGTTGGGCCACTGGGGAGGAAAAATAGGAGAATGCACAAGCCCAAACCAGCAGGGCCCGCAGCACAGTCACAGACACGCATGGAGGCATTACTTACTGTCTTCTGGGAGGTTATTCTCCCTCTCTTCTCTCTCCATTTGCTTGCACCACCCTTCCATGCGGTCTCGCTCTGCCTGGAGCAGCTTCAGGAACCAGTGGCCGTCCCGGTGGCACACGGACCTTTGAACGGCCTCCAGAGGGTCTTCTGTGATAGAGTCAATCCAGGGGTCCGGAGGAGGCAGGATAGAGGGGTCAAAATCCGTGTCAAAGTCATCATCGGCTGCACAGGCGTGATAGTGGTTTCCCGAACCCTGGATACTGACGGTAGAGGTGCTGGCATCCCGAGAGAACTGTCTGGCCATAGGGCCAGGACACGAATTGTCCTCTATAGACTCCAGAGAATTTTCCAGATTATCATGGAAGTCCAGGTCAGCCTGTACTGCAGTTGTCACACTGTTGGACCGAGTGAACCTGCGGAAGCTTAGAAGAGAAGAGAAAGGAGATTTAGTTTCAGGGTATTTATTGGAGCCTAACTACACCCTGTTTGTTTTGATGGGTGTGACGTGGTTTTGCCCCCCCCATCTTTTCCATTTGGGTGTCTGAAGAAACAGTTGGGGTGATCTTTGAATTGAATATGCTGTTTGCCATGGATCTAAATCTAAATATGAAATCATAAAACATATGTAGGGTATGAGAGAAATGAAACATTAGAGCTACAGAAGTCACTGCCATGTGACGTCTTCCCCAGATCCGGAGCTGCTATCAGAACAGCTACTGGAGAAGCAGAATATTCCGATTAAATTTTTTTGTATATTTTTTACACACAGGGAGAAGAAAGCAAACTAGGCTTGACCAAGAGCGTTGTAATTCCTACATTCCCAGAGACGCCTCTTAGGGAAAGAAGTTTTTTAAATCCTTGTTAGGTTTCCCTTACAGTGAAAACCTTTTGCTTGGTGAGCATTTACCCATTGGTTCTGTAGGTCCGTGTAGTAATGTGGTTCAAAAGTCTTTGGAATAAAGATCTACTTAGAGTTCTAGAGTTCTCCATGACAGCCCGCCATTTGCCTTCAGTCTGCTTTTCCACAATTATTCTAAAATACAGCGTATTGACAGGTTCAGGCTGAGTATTTCTCTCACACTTTCTTCCTTTTTCTCTTGGTTTTGGGAGTCAGGGTTTCTTTATGTAACCTTGGCTGTCCTGGAGCTAGCTCCATAGACCAGGCTGGCCTCAACCTCAGAGAACTGCCTCCTTGGGCATTTTTAAATGGATATTCATAGGAACAATTTCATTCATTACCACCACCACCACCACCACCTGGTTTTTGTTTTGTTTTGTTTTGTTTTGTTTTCGAGACAGGGTTTCTCTGTATAGCCCTGGCTGCCCTGGAACTCACTCTGTAGTAGATCAGGCTGGCCTCGAACTCAGAAATCCGCCTGCTTCTGCTTCCCAAGTGCTGGGATTAAAGGCATGTGCCACCACGCCTGGCTCTGGGTTTTTTCTTTTGTTTTTTGTTTTTTTTGTTTTTTTGTTTTTTGAGACAGGGTTTCTCTATGTAGCACTAGCTGTCCTGCAACTCTCTTGGTAGACCAGGCTGGCTGCTAACTCACAGAGATCTCCTTGCTTCTGCCTCATGAATATTGGGATTAAAGGTGTGCACCACCCTACCAGCTGGGAACAATGTTCTTTGACCCAGTGGTTCTGTGAGTCTCTTGTTTAATCCTATAGCAAAGATGAGGAGGTGGACTGTGATGGATTCTAATACCAACTTCACAACTCCCCATCAACACCTCTTGTTCTGTGTGTGTGTGTGTGTGTGTGTGTGTGCATGCACGCTCATGCGCGTGTGATATATGTGCACATGTTTAGGAGCACACACCTGTGCATGCACCCAAGAGTCTAGAGCAGCGGTTCAAGCTGTGGGTTTGATCCTTTGGGGGCCGAATGACCCTTTTACAGAGGTCACACATCAGATATCCTGCATATCAGATATTTATATTATGACTCACAACAATAGCAAAAATACAGTAATGAAACAACAACAATAATTTTGTGGTTGGGGGTCACCACAACATGAGGAAGGTTAAGAAGCGCCATTCTAGAGGAGGACATTGGGTACCCTCATCTATCACGCTCTACATTACTCCCATGAGACAGGGTCTTTCACTGAACCTGGAGCTTGGCTGGTGACTAAGAGGACCCATGAGCCTCTTGCTTGTGTCCCCCGAAGTGCGGGGGGTTACAGGCAGGTACGTAGGTGTTGGGAATTTGAACTCAAATCTTCAAGCTTATTCACCAAACTAACTTTCTTTCTTTCTTTCTTTCTTTCTTTTCTTTTTCTTTTTCTTTTTTTTTTTTTTTTTTTTTTAAGAATTACTTATTGGGCTGGAAAATTGGCTCACAGGTTAAGAGCACTGTCTGCTCTTCCAAAAGTTCTGAGTTCAATTCCCAGCAGCTACTAGGTGGCTCACAACCACCTATAATATAATCTGACGCCTTCTTCTGGCATACAGGTGTACATGCAGATACAGCAGTCACATACATAAAAAAATAAATCTTAAAAATAATACAAGAATATTTTTATTTTATATGTTTGAATGTTTTGCCTATGTGTACTGTGTGCATGTCTGGCATCCTCAGAGGCCAGGAGAGGGTGTTAGATCCCCTGGAACTAGAGTTATAGATGATTGTGAGCCACCATGTTAAATGCTAGGGGTCGAAGAACTTGAGTTCTTTGTAATGACAGCTGGTGTTCTTAACCACTGAGCCATCTCTCCAGCACCTTTGGGTGTTTTACTGAAGACGCTCTAATAAGCATGACATGGTACATTTCCTTAGGTAGCTCATAACCGTGACACTTTGAGAACTGGCCTGCCCGTTGATTTCCACTGAATGTTTCATATTCAACAGTACCAACTTTAAAGGGTTGTGCATTAAGCAAAGTCTATGCAACATTAAATATCTCAGACATTCTCTTAATTCTTTCTCCTGGGTTATCCTGTGGAAGCCAATGAAAACTAATGTTTGCAGTCCATCAAAACACAGAAAGGTCCGAAGAACATGGGGAAGCAGTCATATGGTTGAGGTCTGCCCCCCTCATATGCCTGCCAGTCATTGACACAGAAAAATAACTTACTCAGAGCAAGGTCATGCTGATCACATATCCTATTATGTTCTGTATGTTTTGAGGTTTGTTAATCTTAAGAAATTCCACAAAGCCTTATGTGTAGGACCCATAAAGTTATGAACTAGTATGTCTAAAAGGCTTGAGTCAGAGCTGACCACCAGATGGCACTTCCTGCACCTGTGTATGAACTTGCTCTTGTGTATGAACTCACTCCTGTGTATGAACTCACTCCTATGTATGAACTCACTGTGGTTTTTGTGATTTTTTTTTTCCCTTTAGAAGCTGACAGAGAAAGATGTTCATTCAATGCTGTGGCTCAGTCCCCGAATTCTGAGCTATGGTCCTAATTGATCAGTATTTGTGTGTGTGTGTTCAATAAACCATCCCTGTCTGACGGAGAATGTTGTGTGTGTAGCTTGTGGATGACTCTTAGACCCAAATAATGTGAACAAGTTACATCAGGTAATCAAAAAAAAAAGAAAGGATCATTACGTTAAAAAAAGAAAAAAAAATCCACAATTTCTTCTTGAAAATGTATGTCAAGGAAAAGTCTTGGCAGTGGTGACACACACCTCTAATGCCAGTGCTTGAGAAACAGAGGCAGGCATATCTTTGAGTCTGATGCCAGCCTGGTCTATTAGTAAGTTCCCAGACAGACATAGCCATACAGAGAAACCATGTCTCAAAAAAAAAAAAAAA
>NC_034607.1:37124981-37131550 GCF_900095145.1 Mus pahari | reverse complement strand
AAAAAAAAAAAAAAAAAAAAACACATACTACTACTACTACTAATGATGATGATGATGATGTAAAGATAGTCATATACATCACCATCCAGGCCATTCACATTAGCCTGTCTCACCACTGACTGCATCTAGTCCAGTGCTTGGAGGACAGAGGTAGGTGGATCTCTGTGAGTTCAAGGCCAGCCTGCTCTACATAGAGAGCTCCACAACAGTCAGGACTACGTGGTTAGAAACTTTCTCAAAACACACACACACACACACACACACACACACACACAAAGAAAAATCAAAAGCTGTTGATACGATCAGCTCTGTTTACTATGTGAGTTGTTAATTCTCCAATGAGCCTGTGTGTGTGTGTGTGTGAAGTTGTGTACAGTGTGGTACGCAAGTTTGAAAGTCATGTTCAGAAGTCTCTTTGGTTTAACCAAAAGAAAGGCAGGACAATTCTGGTAAAATGTCCCACTCACTTCTTGGCTGTTGCTCTGTTCCTTCGACGTTGTCCCTAAATGCTAAATGTCCCTTTCTCTCCAGCTGCCTCTGTGTGACTTGGACAGTGTTCATCACCACAGCTGACATCTTGGCTGTTCTACTAACACAAAAATCACAACTGCAGAAATATTTAGTCTTCTCTCCCCAAGATCTCTGATTACCAGGGGATTGAGTTTCCAAATAGACTAGTCCGCTTGTGTTCCAGCAGAGCACACTCGCCAGGGAAGGAATCTGTTCCATAGAGAAAACAGTGGCCTACTTTCCCCTCTGTTTCAGCCACACAAAACTGTCCTACCAGCATTCTTGAGAGCTGTCTCCCGGCTGTGGATCGGGTAATGTATCCACCTCCTTAAGAAAAATTACTTGGCACTAGATTAATAGAAGTTTGCAGTTTAGCCACCCATAAAGAAATAAAAGTTAAGCAAAATGAAAACTGTTGGGGATTAAAGGCGGTGCCTTTGAACTGCAGCACCCCCTTCTCCCCCCCTCCGCACAAGCTGTACCTCCTACCCCTTCAGTCGCATAAGCAAAGGCTTTCTTACACTCAGAGCTTTCAAAGGATGTTCTGCACCACAAAACTGCTCTGTCTCTTTCAAGTGCAGAGTCCCTTGTGGGCAGAGGGCGTGATCAAGTTGTGATTGTTTTAAATTGCTGATAGGGACACAGGAAAGGGTCACTAAGATTAAACTCTGTGAAGAGGGTAACCCTGAAAGCCGAGCCTGATCTCATAGGCTTTCTCTCTTGCAAACCCACACTTCCCGGTCTTGATGCTCTTCCTGCATGCCCTGCAGGCCTAGAGTGTAATGATTACACTTCTGAACAAGGCCTAGGACACAGAAAGCCAGCGAAGAGAGACTGGATCGACCAGTGCAGAGGACAATGCCCTGTGTGTTCTGAAGACTGAGTGACAAGCTGACTGCTGACTAGTGCCTGTGAAACGAGTGGGTGTTTCTGATGAAAAGACTTTCTACACTGTTGCCACGATGTTTCTATATGGAACAGGTTACAAATGATCTTACAGGTTCTTGTGGGCAAAACACAAAAGGAGCAATAGCTGAGCATTGCGTCTTCATTGTGGTGTGTGTGTGTGTGTGTGTGTGTGTGTGTGTGTGTGTGTGTGTGTGAAGGCTGGAGAGTTTGAATCCAGGCCTATGCGGGTACTAGCTAAGTGCTCACCTACAGAGCTACACTTCTATGCTGATATTTGTTTGCTCTCTGCACCTGCCTGGCATTCAACTAGTGACGTTCAAGCCAAGTGGACATTGTAGGGAGGCAAATTCAGTCATTCCAGGGCAGAGCCCCCAGCCTCTGGTCATCCTCTTTAGTCCTCTGCTCCCATAGCGCTTGTCTTTCAGAACTAAGTCTGGCCACTAAGTTGAGAATGTGACCCTTGGGCCGTTCTTTCTTCTTAGGGACTTGCCCACCATACTCCTGTCAGGGTTCTTGTGGGATCTGAAAATATATCACAGCCGTCTTGGTGATTTGTGAGCTGGGACCATTTCTGATAAAGACCCAACATAACTCATTAGACAAAATACAAAAGAAAAGGGCAGGAGACTGAGGTCAAGCCTCCCCTAAAAAAATGTACTCTTTCTAGTCAGAGCTTCCAAGTGAGAAGTGGGTCCAGGAAACCAACCTTGGTCCTCTACAAGAGCTCGTGGTCTTAACTGCTCAACTAGTAGTACTTCAAGCTCACTGACACATTTTAGCACAGCTTTGCTTAAGTGAAAGTCGTTTTTTTGCTTTCTGATAATTAAATGATCTTTAAAAAAAAAAAAACAAAAAAAAACAAAAACAAAAACAAAATATACATGCAAAAAGAGAAAATAGAAGGGAGAGAAGAAAGGAAAAGAGGCGGAGAGGAGGAAAAAGAGGGGGTGGGCCAGGGGGGTTCCTGTAGAACTAAGGGCCATACATTTGAGGTCAGCTTGGATTTAGGCTGGATTTCAGGCTTTTGAAATTTGAAACGTGTAAAGGTCATGCCTTTAAAACTCAGGTGCTAGGTTAGGAACTATCTGATTAGGTTACATCATTGTTAAGCAAAGGAAAGAGATGAGAAGGATGGGTACTGGGTACTGGTTGTTTTGTTGTTCAAGGAGATGGTAAAGGAGTGTGTTGAATCCAGAATTTCTAGGAGGGCAAAGCAGGGAACTGTAGCCTTAGACTTAAAGTGGCTATTTCTCGGGCCTCTCTCATGCTTTTTACTTTTTGTTCTAGTATCTCGTTTAGTTGAGATCACTAGGAGCTGAAATATTTACACCTGTGTAAATATGAAGTCCCTTGTGATCAAAAGAGGGATCTTTTATAGTGGCTGTCATCGTGGTCAAAGAGAACAGTGTGGCTTCTCTAGAGCTTGTTCAGCCCAGTTATGAGCCTGCTGCGAGCGCTTTCTTTTGTTCTGAAAAACAGGGTCTTGAGGCTGGTGAAGTGGCTCACTTGATGACCTAAGTTGGATCCCTGGGAAACGTACAGTGGAGAGAACCAACTGATTCCTGTAAGTTTTTAATGTCCAGATACCTTTTGCTTGTTTGTTTATAGTCAGCAAACGCTTGAGGTCTAAGTACCAAGAACAATGGGAAGGCTGCAGTAGGAGAAGGGGCAGGGGCTCTCTAAGTGGCAAGTGACACAGTAGAGGAGTTTGTTTTGTTTTGTTTTTGGCAAGTCAAAGAATCTCTGAACCAATTCTCTTTCCACCAACATACAGGAAAAGATTCTGGCTTTCCCTTCAGTTGAGTGCTCACAGGTCTAAATTCACACAGGACTCACTGTGAAACAAGGTTCATGGTCTGACTAGCCCAAGTGCCGGAGTATGGAGTATGAGTCCCTGCTGGAGGAAGTACTTGGGAAATGATTAAAAACCCTGGGAAGCAGGGCCTTGGCTGGGGAGCTTGGCCACTGGGGCACACTACTGAAGGCAACTGCTATTCCTTATTCTTGTCTGCCTCAGTTGAAGGACTGTATCCCAGACACGGTTCCAGTTCAGTGATGTTTTTGCCCAAGCACATGGGACCAAGCAGTCATGAACTAACTGATTGATTCTTCTGAAACCATAAGACAAATCTTTGCTACTTGAAGCCAATCTCTGAGATATTTTGATCAAAGCAACATAAATAAGCAAGCAGACTTAAGTCATACAGAAAACTGCTTTCAGAAGTGGGGTTACTGCTATGACTAAAATCTGACCATGTAGTGGTTTTTTTGTTTTGTTTTTGTTTTTGACCATGTAGTTCTTTAAGCCTTTGAAACTAACTGGTTTGAAGGAGGAATTTGAAAGAGTGTGGATTTGCAGCCTAGAGATTACCAGGAGTAGAGTCAAACTGGCAATTCTGGTAAAAATTCAGAAGACCAAAGTGTTGACAGAAATGTGACGTTAGATTATGTTGTTAAAAAAAAAAACTGGGGGCTGGTGAGATGGCTCAGTGGGTAAGAGCACCCGACTGCTCTTCCGAAGGTTCTGAGTTCAAATCCCAGCAACCACATGGTGGCTCACAACCATCTGTAACGAGATCTGACTCCCTCTTCTGGATAAATAAATAAATCTTAAAAAAAAAAAACAAAAAACAAAAACTGGGCATGGTGGCACATGCCTTTAATCCCAGCACTTGGGAGGCAGANNNAGGCAGATTTCTGAGTTCGAGGCCAGCCTGGTCTACAGAGTGAGTTCCAGGACTGCCAGGGCTATACAGAGAAACCCTGTCTCGAAAAACCAAAAAACAAACAAACAAACAAACAAACAAATGATTATGTTGTGATGTTTCAGATGGGAATAAAGATTCCACTGGGAAACAGAGTCGAAGCGATTCATGTTATACTCTGGCAAAGAACTTGCCAACATCTTATCTTTGTCCTAAACCTTTGGGGGAGCTCCAAAGGCTCATGCTGTGATCCCAGTACTTAGGAGGCAGGATGACTTTCACAAGTTCAAGGTCTCTCATTAGTCACAAGTTTAGGACTAGAGAGTAAGGTCCTGTCTCAACAAAACTAAAAGTCCATGGTTCCTGAAGAGTCTAGGGTCATTAAAGAGAAGCCACATGTTTTTGCATTGGGACAGCAAGAAAGATGTCTTAGGGGACATTTCAGGAACTGACTAGACCTCATTCATGGCAGATTCAAGAGTAGAAAAAAAATGGGCTGGCAAGGTGGCTCAGTGGGTAAGAGCACCCGACTGCTCTTCCAAAGGTCCTGAGTTCAAATCCCAGTAACCACATGGTGGCTCACAACCACCAGTAATGAATCTGATGCCCTCTTCTGGTATATCTAAAGTCAGCTACAGTGTACTTATTTATACTAATAAATCTTTGGGGTGGAGTGAGCAGAGCAAGGACTAAGCAAATGGGGCCAACTGGACAGCAGGGGGTTGATGAGAGTGAGCAGAGGTCCTAAAAATTGGATTCTCAACAACTACATGAAGGCTCACAATTGTCTGTTCAGCTGCAGTATACCCATATACATAAAATAAATAAAGAAATCTTAAAAAAAAAAAAAAAAAAAAAGAGGGGCTGGTGAGATGGCTCAGCAGGTAAGAGCACTGACTGCTCTTCCAAAGGTCCTGAGTTCAAGTCCCAGCAACCACATGGTGGCTCACAATCATCCATAATGAGGATCTGATTCCCTTTTCTGGTATATCTGAAGTCAACTACAGTGTACTTATATATAATAATAAATAATTTAAAAAAAGAGTAGAAAAAAAAGTAGTTGTGATGGTTTGTATATGCTTGGCCCAGGAAGTGGCACTATTAGAAGGTGTGGCCCTATTGGAGTACAGGTGGCCTCCTTGGAGAAGGTGTGTCACTGTGGGTGTGGCTTTAAGATCCTTATCCCAGCTGCCTGGAAGCCAGTATTCTGCTAGCAGCCTTCAGATGAAGATATAGAACCTTAACGATCATGGACTGAACCTCTGAAGCAGTAAGCCAGCCCCAGTTAAATGTCCTTATAAGAGTTGCCTTGGTCACGGTGTCTATTCCTAGCAGTAAAACCCTAACTAAGATAGCAGTCATTTGTGAAGTTTTTCCCTTGAGAAGAGGGTGCCTCTATTATGCCCTGTTTGCACAGGGCCATGATTTATTAAGGAGTTCTTTTACCATGTACAGTTAGTTACCCAGGTACTCCAAGTCCAATGTAGCCACGGTCACAGAAAGAGGCCATGTGGCCTGTGAATGAACAGGCCACAGAGGTGGGGCTGCTCAGGCCTTCTGGGGCTTCCATCACACCAGCATGCTTTAGACCTGGAACTATAGGATTTAGTTCTGTCTGTCCTCTTGGGTTCTGGGGCTTCCATCACATCAGCATTCTTCAGACCTGGAACTATAGGATGATGTAGTTCTGTCTGTCCTCTTGGGTTCTGGGGCTTCCATCACACCAGCATGCTTCAGACCTGGAACTATAGGATGATGTAGTTCTGTCTGTCCTCTTGGGTTCTGGGACTTCCATCACATCAGCATGCTTCAGACCTGGGACTATAGGATTTAGTTCTGTCTGTCCTCTTGGGTTCTGGGACTTCCATCATATCAGCATTCTTCAGACCTGTAACTATAGGATGATGTAGTTCTGTCTGTCCTCTTGGGTTCAGGGACTTCCATCACACCAGCATGCTTCAGACCTGGAACTATAGGATGATGTAGTTCTGTCTGTTCTCTTGGGTTCAGGGGCTTCCATCACACCAGCATGCTTCAGACCTGGGACTATAGGATTTAGTTCTGTCTGTCCTCTTGGGTTCAGGGGCTTCCATCACACCAGCATGCTTCAGACCTGGAACTATAGGATGATGTAGTTCTGTCTGTCCTCTTGGGTTCAGGGACTTCCATCACATCAGCATTCTTCAGTCCTGGAACTATAGGATGATGTAGTTCTGTCTGTCCTCTTGGGTTCTGGGGCTTCCATCACACCAGCATGCTTCAGACCTGGGACTATAGGATTTAGTTCTGTCTGTCCTCTTGGGTTCTGCTTTGATTTCATCCCTCATTTCTGTGCTTTTCCTAAGGACATTATACGTTGGAAGCATGTACCCTGATTTGTAAATTCTACAGGTTTGACTCATGTGCCAGAGGATACACACACACACACACACACACACACACACA
>NC_034607.1:37119018-37124913 GCF_900095145.1 Mus pahari | reverse complement strand
ACACACACACACACACACACACACACACAGAGAGAGAGAGAGAGAGAGAGAGAGAGAGAGAGAGAGAGAGAGAGAGAGAACAAGCATGGCAGTGTCCATCTGAAATCCCAATATTCAAGTAATTGAGCAAAAGGATTGCTTTAAGTTCAAGATTAGCATGGTCTATAGAGCAGGGCAGCCAGGGTTACCTAATGAGACTCTATCTCAAAATAACAGTAATAAAATAAATAAGTAAACTACATAATCTTGACTGTTGAGGTTTAATCTGTGGCTATGTATTCTAATGCTAAATACTGGCCCCAAAGCCTGGTTACTCCCAGGGAAGAGGAAATCCTAGCTTACACCAAGTGATAACTATGTAGCCTTGCTCCTTGATTTAAAACTACTGGCTGAAGAAGGACAGCCTGTAGCTGGGCAGAAGAGAGGTAGATGAGGTTTCAGTTCCTGGGCTTGGGGTCTGAGGAGGACCATGAGGAGAGACAAGAGAAAGTGGAGAGAGAAGATGCCATGGGGTCTTGAAAGCATGTCATGAAAACATGGCCATGAGGACTGTCCAATAGAAGTTAAGAGCTGGCTGGGCGGTAGCGGCGCACGCCCTTAATCCCAGCACTTGGCAGGCAGAGGCAGGCAGATTTCTGAGTTCATGGCCAGCTTGGTCTACAGAGTGAGTTCCAGAATAGCCAGGGCTATACAGAGAAACTCTGTTTCAAAAAACAAACAAAAACAAACAAAAAACCAAAACAACAACAAAAAAAAGGAAGAGCGGCCCAGGTGGACCATGGCAAGTCATAGTTTGGGGATGTGGGAAGTAGACATAACAGCTTCGAGGGCTGATACCTGCCCAGCTCTAGTGCTTTAAAGGCTTATTATATAAATATAAAAGTTTTATGTCTTTTACCTAGGGTAAAAACCCCCCACTGAGACTAGATGCTTAATACAACACTTGACTTCAATAAAACGTATGTAAATTTTACACAGAATCTTACACAGAAAGCCAAAACAGAAAAACTATTTCCTAACTCAGTGATGGCATTCATTATTCAGATACCAAAGACACAAAGACCTTTCCAACAACAAACAAGCAAACAAACAAACCCCCAAAAAACCTCAGAACACTATCCAACATGAATATAGATTAAAAATAAATATAGAAAAATGTCAATCAAATCCAATACTATATGGGAAAGATACAAGATGATAAAACTGAAATACAAGGTCAAGCTAACATAACAGAAAAAATCAAAGGGTGTGGTGGTATATGCAATTAGGAGACAGGACCAGGTGGTTCTGTGAATTCAAGGCTACCCTGGTCTACAGAATGAGTTTCAGGACTACATACAGAGGGAGACCCTGTCCCCTCCGCCCAAACAAACAAACAAATTTATTTATTTTACTTAAAAATATTTATTTACTTTTATTCTCTGTATATACGTGCGTGCTTGCATGCATGTATCTGCACCACATTTGTGCCCAGTGCCCTCATGGATTGGAAGAGGATATCCGATCTCCTGGATCTGGGGTCACGGGTAACTCTGCCATCTGGGTGCTGGAGCCCTCTGCAAGAACAGCAAGTGCTCTGTACCACTGAGGTCGCTCTCTGCTCACCTCCAGTAAGCTCCTAAATCAGTGAATGGGGGCTGATGAGATGGCTCAGTGAGTAAGAGCACTTCCAAAGGTCCTGAGTTCAAACCCCAGCAACCACATGGTGGCTCACAACCATCCATAACGAGATCTGACGCCCTCTTCTGGAGTGTCTGAAGACAGCTACAGTGTACTTACATATAATAAATAAATAAATCTTTTTTTTAAAAAAAATAGAAATCAGTGAATGTCAGCTAACTGGACAGCCCCATGAGAAAGATAATTTTGTATTTTTTTACCGTATCTCATGTATAAAAAATAATAGTTCAGTCTGGTCTACAGAGTGAGTTCCAGGACAGCCAGGGCTACACAGAGAAACCCTGTCTCGAAAAACACAAAAACAAAACCAAACAAACTGAATCAAAGGTTAAATTTAGATCGAACCCTAAGACTGTGATAATTTTGGAAGAATATACACAGCCAAATATTGACCTTGGGTTTGGTAATGATTTATTTTTTAAATAATTAATTAGCCAGGCAATGATGGCACATACCTTTAATCTCAGCATTTGGAGGCAGAGGGAGGTGGATCTCTGTGAGTTTTTGGCCATCCTGTTCTACAGAGTGAGTTCTGGGAGAGCCAAGGCTACACCAAAAAAAAAAAACCAAAAAAAAAAAAACCAGGCTTCTCTGGAAGAGCAGCCAGTGTACTTAACCTCCAAGCCATTTCTCTAGCCCCTTGGTAATAATTTTTTAAGTGGGATACTAAAATATAAGTAACAAAGGGATGAGCTGGATTTTTTCAAAATTAAAAACTCTGTTGCCTCACAACACCCTATACCGAGAGTGGGAAGCCAGCTCATAGAATGTAGGGAAATATATTTTAAATCTGATAAAGATCTGGTGTGCAGAATATACCAAAAATTCTTAAAATATTGAATAACCAAAGAACAAAAAGTCCAATTTATATAAAAAGGCAAATGACTTGAATAGATACTCTCTGAAGAGCTATGCAATTGCCCAATAGACACATGAAAAAAAAAAAACAAAAAAAACTCAATATTGTTAGAGAAATTCAAACCAAAGCTCTAACCAAATAGATACCACTGCACATCCACCAAGATGACACAGTAGAAGGAAAAAAAAGTCAATAACAATGCTTCCTCAACTAAACACAGAAAATGTCTTCTTTTTCCTGTTTTTGAGTCACAGTCTTTTAACTCCTGGCTACCTTTGAGCTATGAAGACCAGACTGGCCTCCCTCAAACTCACAGAGATCCTCTAGCCTATGTCTCTGGAGTGGTGCAATCATTAAAGCCAGCAAGTTGTTGTTTTAAAATTTTTAAAAACATTTACTTTTCTGTGTGTGTGTGTGCGCGCGCCTCAGCATGTGTGTGGGGTCAGAGGACAATTTATGAACCTGGTTCTCTTTTTATGCCATATAGGTCCCAAGGATCAAACTCGGGTCTTCAGGCTCAGCAGCCAGTGCTAAGCTATCTGGCATGAGTATTTAATAACAAAGAGAAAACTTATGTGGTGATGCTCTTTTTAAAAAACATTTTATTGTTTTATGTGTATGGCTGACTTCTCTCCATGTATGTTTGTGTACCACATGTGTTTCTGATGTGTTCAGAGACCAGAAGAGGGTGTCAGATCCCCTGGGACTGTAATCACAGCAGTTGTGAATTGTGATGTGGGTGATCGTGATGTGGGTGCTGGGAATCAAACCCAGGTCGAGTGCCAGAGCAGCCAGTGCTTTTTCCCTTTGAGCCATCTCTCCAGCCCTTACTTTTCTTAGCATTAATTCACAATCCTTATTTAAAAAACAACATTGTAAAGAGATGAGATACAGGGACACAGGTGGCTTTTGTTTATCCAACGACTCTGAATCTTACCGGTAATACATTGTTACCTTGTCACTATATCTCAGCCTCTGAGTAAATCTGCATAGTCCTTTTATCATGTAGACAGTAATCACCTCCCTTTTTGTGTCTGTTGCTGGGGTCAGAATTACCAGTGGGCTCATGTAACAAAGGGCAGTTTAGAGTCACTGAGCTAATACAATGTCACTTCAGGAAAGGGGAGCCCCCTGGGAGCCTCAGGCTTTCTCACCTTAGTCAACAGAAAGGATTACTTTGCTAGAGTTGTTAATTATCAGCTTGAAAGCCTAGAAGACTTCATAGGGATTCCTGGGAGCAGTCAAAAGGGGTAGAGAGGATGGGGCAGAAGAAGGAGGGCTTGCACCCAGGGATGCAGAGGAGGCACTGTGGGTGTGAGCTGCTTTGCTAAGAATCCACCCTTCAGGTCAGCAAATATGTACCCTGGAGATCAGTGTTACTAGCTGGCCTGCTGAGCAGAGCAGGAACTGGGGGATGTGTTTGACAAAGGTAATGAGTTACGTTGAAGAGAACCTCCTCCTTGCAAAGACGACTCTGGGCATTTAAACAGTGACAGTTGGACAGCATTCCCTTGTGCATGGTCCCTACTGTGAGCCTGCCCAGGAAAGGGGACATGGTCTATCTGCTACCCATGACGTTCCGAGGATGTCCTAGCTGCCCACAAACTCTGTGCTGTTCCGAATCTATGCCTCTTCTTGAAGCAGAGGGCTGCCCAACGCATCTTGCTTCTGTGCTTCCTCACGAATAACTTGTGGTACTGATTTATTTTAACTCAGACTTTGAAGTCTCCTGCTCAGTAAATAACCAGTCAGGTAGGTTTTTCAGGCTTCTTGTTTACTTAGGCTGTGACCATTCAGAAGACTGGGAGTCTCCTGGCTTCTTACATATTCATCTCTTTCTTCGGGCTCTGTTTTCTTTCTATCCTCACTTTCTGTGTCCAGTCTGTTTGGGTAAGGAAGCCCGGATTGTTATCTGGTATTCAGTGTGAAAACAGCTGGGTCCTAATTAACACTAGATAATTGGGGGGGGGGGGGAGTTCCCCAGTCATCGGGAAGGAATTTCAACTGCCCAGTGTTGCTTGGTAATATGGTATCTAAGTGAACTGCCACCAGCAGAATCATAAGAAAGAATTATAAGAGAGAGAGGATGAAAGCAAGCCCTCTATGTCTGACAATGTGTTTTCTTTCAGAAACAGGCATTTATAAATATGCTTATTTATTCACAGAAAGGCGAACTACAAAGTGACCTGTGGAGGAACATTCTAGAAGGTTAAGCCCTAAAATTATTGTCAGCTCTTCTTAGGAGATTAATTTGTTTATTAGTTGTTTGGGTTTTTGAGACAGGGTCTCAGGACATAGCCTTGGCTGGCCTGGCACTTATTATGTACACCAGGCTGGCCTCAATTCACAGAAATCCACCCACTTCATCTCTAGAGTGCTGGAATTAAAGAAGTGCATCATGCCCAACATTTGTCTGTCTGTCTATCTATCTATTTTTTTAAAAGATTTTATTATTATATGTGAGTACACTGTAGCTGTCTTTAGACACCCCAGAAGAAGGCCTCAGTTTTCGTTACAGATGGTCGTGAGCCAACATGTGGTTGCTGGGATTTGAACTCAGGACCTTCAGAAGAGCAATCAGTGCTCTTAACTGCTGATCCATCTCTCCAGCCCTCTATCTATCTATTTTGAGAAGGGTCTCTCTGTGTAGCCCTGGAACTCACTCTGTAGACCAGGTGGGTCTTGAACCCAGAGATCCACCGGTCTCCACCTCCCAAGTGGAGGGATTGAAGGCACGCACCACCACTGACCAGCCATGCCAGCATTTTAAATACTTTTTCAAAAAAAAAAAAAAAGAATTATGAAGGCTCAGCAGTTGAGCGCTTATAATATTCCCCCATTATAAGCTGAATCCAGTTCCCAGTACCCAAGTTAGATAGCTCACAACTTCTGTCCCTAACCCCAGCTCTAGGAGATCTGATGGCTCTGGTCTCTGTGGGCACTTATGTGTGCAAATCCCCATACAGATGCATATACACAACTAAAAATCATTTTTTTTTAAATCCTCAAAGGCATCCTTTACTCACTCTCCTCCCACCCACAGGGCGGGACTTCCCCTGGAAGTGTTACTCCAGCATGGCTGAGTTGCTCACCTCGCCCTGTTTCCTTGGCATAGGCTATGCTAGAAGCAGGCTCAAAGGTTCAGGACAAATAATAAATCTGCTACACTGGGATCCCTAGCCTCACAGCCAGGGAGGGACTGCATTTCTATTCACTATTTAAAAAAACAGACCCACTTCATTAACATGTAAAACATTTCTCAAGTATATTAAAGTGTTGAGCATGGTCGTACAGTTTTTCAAATACCTGGCATTCATATTTTTTCCTATTCCTAAAATTCCTTTTTTGTTCACATT
>NC_034607.1:37116662-37117943 GCF_900095145.1 Mus pahari | reverse complement strand
CTTTCTCTTTCTCTTTCTCTTTCTCTTTCTCTTTCTCTTTCTCTTTCTCTTTCTCTTTCTCTTTCTCTTTCTCTTTCTCTTTCTCTTTCTCTTTCTCTCTTTCTTTCTTTGTTTCTTTGTTTCTTTCTTTGTTTTTCAAGATGGTGTTGGTATCCATGCATTCTGCTGGCCTGCCCTCAGGGACCTACTGACTGCTTACTTCATGACCTGACAGTGCAGTGACTGCTCCAGAGAAAAGGAGCCACCAGCCACTCTCCACAGCTTTGTCTGTCCCCAGTGTCTCCTCTATGTGTTCTCCCCAGGTACTTCCACCTTCTCTCTCTGCTACCCTACACCTACCTTCATGGCTCTGCTCCCATCTGTCTGTCTGTCTACATGTCCACTTGTCTGTCTCTATCCCTTCCCAGGCCCCCATTCCTCTCCTGTCCCCCAGTGAACCTCCTATACACCAGGTCTGTTGCATGGCATCATTACAGGGGCCCTCCAAAGGTACCCCCTACCCCTTTCCATATTGTGTTTCATAACAGACAGGGTTTCTCTGTGTAGCCCTGGCTATCCTGGAACTAGTTCTGTAGACCAGACTGACCTCAGGCTCAGAGAGATCCTCCTGCCTCTGCCCTTAAATGCTGGGATTAAAGGTATGTGCCACCACCCACCTAATATGGCTTTAAAAGTGTTTTTTCATTGCACTTATTTAGTGTCTGCACACACATGTGTGTATCCCGTAGTCCATGTGTGGAGGTCAGAGGACAATATTTGGAGTCAGCTGTCTCTTTCCATCATGTCCTCAGGCAACCTGTGAGTGCCTTTAGGCAAGGCACAGAGCCTTCTTGCCAGCTCTGCTTTCTTACAACTTTAATTCTTACAGCTTCTCTACATGGCAGGCACTTACTATACTCGCAGACATGACAGAGCATCCTCCTGGCCAGTAATTATGCAGAGGTTTACTCCCACATCCCTGGGGTTGTCTTATCCTCTTGGTGATCCTGTCCCCTGGATTTTATGGAGATTCCTCAAGTTATTTCTCTCTCTTATTTGGGATGAGATGACTAAGGCGGGGGTGGGGGTGGAGTGAAGGCAGGGAGCTGGGCATATCCCTTCCCCCACACTTGAAGTTGAGGACAGAAGAGAATATCTCTTCCCCAGTTAGGATGAAATGGCAGGAAGCACATGATATTGTTTCTGCTGAGTTCGGGCCTAGTTTAAAAATGATTCAGGGGGCCGGGCGTGGTGGCACACGCCTTTAATCCCAGCACTCGGGAGGCAGAGGCAGGTGGATTT
>NC_034607.1:37094574-37115717 GCF_900095145.1 Mus pahari | reverse complement strand
AAAAAAAAAAAAAAAAGAGAGAGAGAGAGAGACAGAGACAGAGACAGAGAGAAAGAGAGAGAGAGATGCATACACACCTGACCTGTCCTCATAGCCCAGGTGTGTTGAATCCTCCCGGACCCTCCCTCACTTTGTTGAATCTATAATCAGGACATCGGGAGTCCATAGGATTATAGAATCTCATTCATAAAATGAAAAATATTGCCACGAGATGTCTGTTACAGCATTGGGATTTGGGGATATTACAGAATTCTAAATTTCCCGTTTCTGGGTACTAAGATTCTGCAGTAAGTTCACTTTAAACATCAGTGTAAAAATGGGCCTTGTGTACTTTAAAAACCTTTTTTTTTTTTTTAACATTTACTTATTTTGTGTGTGTGTGTGTGTGTGTCTGTGCGCACAAGTGTACCTGTACTTCCAAGCACATACCGGCACATAGACACTCACAGTTTAAAAAAATAATTATACAGCTGGGCAGGTAGCACACACCTTTAGCCCCAGCACTCGGCGGCGGGGAGAGGCAGGCTGGTCTGAGTCTGAGGCCAGCTTGGTTTAAAGTTCTAGGTCAGCCAGCCGACTTAATACAGCATTGTTGTCTTGCCAGCAACACACCAATACTATTAGTAGTGCTAATGAAGTTAAGATAAAAATGGCCGCAAAGTTTCATGAAGTCCCACCTCCAGCAGTTCCACATTTGTGTCCAGTGTTTGTGTCAAGGGGAGGACAGTTCAGCTACTGTTAGCTCAAAAGGCTATGCTTTCCAGGATTTTAACACAGGGGACGCAGGAGTGGGGGACGGTGGGGGTGGGGGAACACCTAGCATTGACTGATGTTTCTAAACACTCCCACGCATAGTGGAAAGGCCAGTGAGCTTGCATGCTTGTCGCGGGATGAATACTGTGCGGACCTTCACCACTCAGACGGGAGCAGAGTTAGAGTACCATGCCACCCTCCTACCGCCCAGACAGGAAGTGCTGCTGCCCAGCAGCCTCCAGCCTCCACCGCGGACTTACCACTTCTCCTCTTCTACTTGCACTCCCACGGACTGGAACTTACTGGACGTCTTACTCTCTGCCATTTTCTCCGGCTCTTCCGCATCGTCCACCTGAAGAAACCATCAAGGAAAGAGTTGTTTCCACTGTCTCACGGGAGAAGCAGACAGGCTTTCACCTCTGGGATATGATGGGACTGTTTGGTGACTTACAGCCTCTTTGATCCACATTTGTGCATCTGATAGCAGCGATGACTACATTCTTAGCGTGCTCTTGGATTCTGCTAATATTTCCTAGGATTTTTTTTTTTTTTTTTTTTTGGTTTTTCAAGACAGGGTCCTGGAACTCACTTTGTAGACCAGGCTGGCCTTGAACTCAGAAATTCACCTGACTCTGCTTCCCGAGTGCTGGGATTAAAGGCGTGTGCCACCACGCCCGGCTCCTAGGAAAAATTTTTAATGTGTATGTGTGTTTACCCAAGTGTATATATGTGCGCACCACATGCGTGCAAGTACCTGGGGAGGCCAGAGGAGGGCAACAGATCTCCTGCAGCGGGAGTTCCAGGCAGTTGTGAGCCATTATGCTGGGTGCTGAACCTTGGTCCTCTGCCAAAGCAGAAGTTAAGTGCCCTTAACCACCGAGACATCTCTCTAGCCCCTGACTCGGCTGGCTTTAATAAAACGCAGTTTTATTTACTTCCAAGGCTGACAACTGTCTGTGATTCCTCCACAGATGTATAAGCACAGTCGTTCCTCGGTCTCCACACGAACTGGTTCTAGGATCACCATAGATACCCACATTCGGAGTGCTCAGACGCTTACATGAGATGGCGTTGTGCCTACCTATTACTACATCCGTTCTCCCTTGAACACGACCGCCTCTAGAGCATTTCCACTTAATAGTATTTATACGATATGCAGAGTTCAACACAGACACACTTTTCTTTTTTGGTTTTAGTTTGGCATTTTTTTGAGACAGGATGTCACCATGTAGCCTTGGGTGTCCTGGAACTTGTTCTGTAGACTAGGCTCAAACTCAGAGACGCGCCTGGCTGTGCCACCTGAGGGCTGAGATTAAAGGCATATAGCAACACACCCAGTCAGATGCACTTTTCTAAAGATTCATACTTCTTTATTTTTTTATTTTTTTGGTTTTTTGAGACAGGGTTTCTCTGTGTAACCCTGGGTGTCCTGGGACTCACTCTGTAGACCAGGCTGGCCTTGAACTCAGAAATCCACCTGCCTCTGCCTCTGCCTCCCAAGTGCTGAGATTAAAGGCATGTACCAATACTGCCTGGCTCATACTTATTTATGTGATTCTGTGTGCATATGCCACATGTATGGGGCTACTTGTGGAAGCCAGAAGATTACCATCCACTGCAGCTTGTGTAACAGACAGCTGTGAGTGCTGGGAACCAAACTCAGTTCCTCTGGAAGATGAACAACTTCTGTTAACTGAGCTACCTCTCCTATACCAGAGACATTTAAAAAATAATTTTGGAGCCGGGTGTGGTGGCACACGCCTTTAACCCCAGCACTCAGGAGGCAGAGGCAGGTGGATTTCTGAGTTTGAGGCCAGCCTGGTCTACAGAGTGAGTACCAGGACAGCCAGGGCTATACAGAGAAACCCTGTCTCGAAAAAAACCTAATTAATAATAATAATAGTTTTGGAGCTGTGATTGATTGAGTCTGTATATACAAAAACATATTGATGGGTAACTGTATGTAATTTCTTATGAGTGTATTCTATTAGGGAGAATGCCACAAACAAACGTGCTCTTGGAAGTTCTAAATTATCAGTGAAGATGCAAGAGGGGAATGGAGATATACCTCAGTTTTTAGGTGGCTTGCCTAGCACTCGAGTAGCCCCGGGCTGGATCATCAGCACCACAGAAACCCAGTGTGGTGGTGCACCCCTGTAATCCCAGCCCTCAGGAACCAGAGGCAGGTGGATCTTTGTGAGTTCAAGGCTAGCCTGGTCTACAGAAGTTCCAGGACAGTCAGGGGATACACAGAGAAACCAACCCTGACTAAAAAAAGAAAGAGAGAGAGAAAAAAAGGGGGGGGGGCTGCTGAGGTGGTTCTACCAATAAAAGCCCTTGCTCCCAAGCATGGGGGTTCAATCCCTAGAATCCACATGCTGGAAAGAGAGAACCAACTCCTATAGTTTGTCCTCTGACTTGAATAAGCAAGCCATAGCATAAATAAGCCCACATGCACACACACAGACACACACACACACACACACACACACACACACACATGCAAAATAGAGACTATTGTAAGGTACATGCTAACACCAGGGCAAAAATAAGGATTAAGTTAAATATATATTTGTTAGAATATTCACAACCATGTGTAGAAATATTGAGTTCTCAAAAAAAGAAAACTAAATTGACTATTGATTGTAACTGGTCAGGGAGTGTTATTATAGTCTATAAGTTTTGGGGGATAGATAGCTCTGAGGTTAGGAGCATTCACTGCTCTTGCTGAGTATAAAGTACAGTTCCCAGTACATGGTGGCTCACAACTGCCTTAACTCCAGTTCCAAGGCATCTAACACACTCTTCTGCAGGCTCCTACATCAACATGGTACCCAGATATGCATTCAGGTACAGTCACATATACACGCACAAAGAATATGTAAATAAAACCTAAACGATGTTTTGATAATCATTTGTTAATGATAAAGATGCATTAGCTATTGAAAAATGACACAAAATAAAGACATTTGAAAAAGAATGAAGTCAATGTTGAGGAAACAAAGCAAGGTACCATGGCGCTAACTCAGTGTCCGATAGAAAGGCAGATATTGTAATCACCATGGCGAAGGTGTGTAACCTAAACTTTCCCACCTTGGCGACATGCATGGTTGAGCGGCACAGAGCCCATTCAGGTTTGCTGTGCAGCTACCACAAACAGCCTTGGCAGAATTGACCAGAATCCCAAAGAGAGACCAGTGTCCTGTGTCCGCTAAACAATAACGCTCACAGGAATCCTGACTGCCTAGATCTGTGGCACGGGGCGGGGAGGGGTGCCTGCCACAGAGCTCCTGTGCCGCAGAGGATAACATTCAGGAGTTGTTTGACTCCTCTTTTTCTTTTTTTTTTTTTTTTTAGATTTATTTATTTATTATATGTAAGTACACTGTAGCTGTCTTCAGACACTCCAGAAGAGGGCATCAGATCTTGTTATAGATGGTTGTGAGCCACCATGTGGTTGCTGGGATTTGAACTCGGGACCTTCGGAAGAGCAGTCGGGTGCTCTTACCCGCTGAGCCATCTCACCAGCCCTGTTTGACTCCTCTTACACTGGGTTTTGGACACAAACTCAGTTGATCAGGCTGTACAGCTTTACCCGCTGAGCCATCTTACGGGCCTGGAATTTAGAGCTTTAAAAAAAATGCTATTCTTGGGTGAGCAAAATGACTCATTGAGAAAAGGCATCCCATCAAGTCTATCAAGCTGAATTCAGTCCTGGGCTCACCTAGTAAAGGAGAGAATACCTTCCTGAGAGTACCTTTCTGACAAGTTGTTGCAACGCACAAGCTCCTCCCACTTCTGTGCCACAAGCTCCTCCTACACCTCGTGCGCGTGCGCTAAATTAAAAATGAAAAATCCTTATTCTGTTGTAGTGTTCCTGATTTAAAAAAAAAAAAAAAACTCATCATTTGATAGGGGAAAGCAAGGAGGATCAGATCCTCTAAGGATAAGAGGGAAATTTAGCTTCTAGTGAGAACGGAGAGATTCAGACCGGGGGCTGACTCGAGCTCTTGGTTCCCAAGGTGGCATCTATGCCCGAGGTCTTTGGGAGAACTGACCACGTGTGCACCTGGAGGCTACAGGAGGGTCTCCGACCTCCCTCTATGAGGGAAAGGTTGTCCTTTAAAAGTGAACTTTTCAGAATAGACTGAAAATACAACTGAAGAGTAAAAAATGTGCTTGGCTTGCAGATGTGCCAAGAGCTGGTTTAGTGCGTCTAGGATTCATGGTCTGCCATGTGGAGAAACGACTGTCCAACAGGCACCCGCAGAAGGCACCACAGACTTGAATGAGTCTCCTCTCATGGAAGGAAATCTGTGTAAGGCCACCCGGGCAGGTCGGGAAGCAAAGGAAGAGTTGGTGGGATGTCTCAGTGGGTGACGGAACCTACTGAAAAAAGCCCGATGACCCAAGTTTGATCTCCAGGACCCACATGTTAGAAGAAGAGAATCAAGTCTTGAAAAAGTGTTCCTATGGCCTCTTTATGTGTGTTACTGCAAGTGTGTGTGTATGTGTGTGTGTGCACAGGCACACATGCAACATACAGAATGTGATTTTTTTTAAAAAGCCAAAGCAAGGTCAGTTAGGCGTTATTTTAGAAAATTTACAACATCATAAAAATATTTCCAAAATATTTCCCTCTGTGGAGCATGAATTGTGGGGAGGAAGGGTAATCTGAGAATCCTTCGAGCTGGCCACCATATTGTCATGAAACGCATGGTTAAATAGCCAACAATGACCCCAGGACTGATCACATTCCTTTCTCGTGCTGCCGGGTTATAGCTGTTGCTTCCTACATGAACGGTCACTTCTCTCGGGCCTCCCACATCTGTGCATGAGGAAGGACGTTTCGTTCCCATAGGGGACTTCAACAGGATTAGGCTAGGCGTCAGGCAACCTGACTATGACCCCCAGCAATTCTCACACATCAATGACTGATGCCTGAGGAGACCAGCAGGGAGCACTGGACCCCTAGGAACTGGAATTATAGGGGGTTGTGAGTCACCATGTGCGTGGTGAGAACCAATCCAGGTCCTCTGCAAGAGCAGCAACTGCGTTTAGCCACCGCCAAAACTCCTGACTTCTGAGAATCAAAATGCACACAATACACTTAAGGGTACTTTGATATACATACAAAGTAATGGCAGATGTAATGTTGTTGTTGTTGTTGTTATTATTATTATTATTATTATTATTTTGGTATTTTGATTCATTTTAAGAAAGGCATATGTAGTCCAGACTGTCCTAAGATGGCTTTGAACTCTCAACCCTCCTTTATTTGTTTTGACAGAACCTTGCTTTGTTACTCAGGCTGCCTCCCAGCATAGGCAAAAAGCTCTGTGAGTCCAAAGCCAGCCTGAGGGGTCTTTCTCTGCCACTACAACTGCCACTACAGCTCTGCCTCAATTTGCAACTTTCATTGCCTCAAGCTTTTGAGTGCTGAGATCATAGGCATGTGCCACCCGCCCCAGTCATACCTTCTGTTAATAATTTGAACATCACCTCCTAAAATAGCTCTCTCATCCCCAATGGCAAAATGACTTCCTGGAAACACACACACACACACACTGGAAGAAGCACACTTCCCAGTGGGTTCTATTTCAAGGTACAGGAAACAGTTACCTGTATCCCAATAGAGAGGCATCGATTTTTCTTAAAGTCTTTCTTCCTATCCTCGGTGGTGACAGTGGCTATGGTGGTGGTGGCGGTGACAGCAGCGGCATTGCTGCCCATATGTTGACTTGCCGGGCCGTGGATCTGGGCGTTTGCAGCCTCGATGGCAGCCGTGAGAGCCTTCATACTGTCCAGACTTTCGGTGGAGTTGCTGAGGCCAGATTGGCTGATCATGTCTCCGCGCTGGCCTTGCCCGTCCATGTAGGCATCCTGCGCAGACTCTGTGCTACTCTGGGCTGTGATAGAAATGAAAGGTTTCGTGGTAGTTCTGGGTGGGACTGGAGGTGGTGTCTTCTTATATGTTGTAATGCAAGATGACACTGGAAGACAGCGAAAGCAAAGACTGTGATTTCTGCGTACCGTCAGGGACAGCCATTGGGAGATCGGGGCACACAAAACACTCTGACATTGAACATGACAATGAGGCCATGGGGGGTGGTGGTGGTGGTGTCATAGCTGTACCACCTATGGGGTAAACACACCCACAGCAGTGAGGGGGAGAGATTGGAGGACACCCAGCTCCGAAACGGAAGCTATAAGTCATTGTGAACTAGATATGACCTGCAGAAACTGTCTTGGGTAACAAGGGAGGACCTGAGGAGCTTTGCCTTCCTGGAAGAGCAGTTAATACAGCCAAACAAGGCAGCTTGTTGGGGAATGGTTTGGGTGGTTGTGAGCATGTGCGGTCTGAGAGCATCCTGATATGCTTGGGCCATGTCAGCCTCCGTAGCTTCTACACTTAGTCCCTCCCTGGCTCTCAATACCTCTATTGCATCCTCTATGGTGTCTGTCAGCATCTCAAGACCTCTCTTTTCATTCTCTATGGTTTCTGTTTCCTACCTATTTGCCCTTCCTTCTCTGCGCCCCCCCCAGCCCCCTATTTTATTTTTTGTATAGGTGAACACAGTATAAACTTTTTTTTTTTTAAGATTTATTTATTTACTATATGTAAGTACACTCTAGTTGTCTTTAGACACTCCAGAAGAAGGCATCAGCTCTTGTTATAGATGGTTGTGAGCCACTGTGTGGTTGCTGGGATTTGAACTCNGGACCTTCGGAAGAACTGTCGGGTGCTCTTACCCACTGAGCCATCTCACCAGCCCCAGTATAAACTTTTATTCACACACTTTGTGGAGCACAACCACTCACTAAGAGGATGCCCAACCCCCACACAAACTACACACTCATTTATAGATCGCCTCTGAGCATGTTTGGTCTCTATTATGCCACCCCTTGAAGGGCCACCCTAAGCCTTCCTTAAAGACACATCACCAAGGCAAATGTCTGAATGCATCCCCCACCCCACCCCCCGAGGGAGGGTGCCATTCGTTCAGGTCCTTTCCAAAGCACCAACCCCTCTATGCACATCTGGTCTCAGTTTTCAGCAACTGGAAAAACTGTAGCCGCTTCCCAGCTGCCCATATAGGGAGCATGATTCGGAAGACAGAAGATAAAAAGCAGAGGAGCAGACCTTCTGCCTGTGAAGAGCAAGCCCAGGGCAGTGGTCTGAAATTGGTTCCCACCAATTCTGCCCTCTCTTTCCATACCTTCTCCAGGCACACACGGCGGGTACCCTGTGGTTGCAAGCAAACCCACACACAACTCCAACCTGGGTCGTAGATGCCACTTGGACCACCTCACTTAATAATGCACTCACTTCCGTTTCGCCTGTGTTTCTTTAAAGGTCACCAAGGAAATATCTTATGACGAAGCATAAACAAGAGGGCCCTATTCTGCTGCCCTGTCCTCTGCTGCCTTGTGATTTAGAGTAATTCCCACGACCATAAAAGAATAACAGCAACGTTGGCATTGTTCTTTCTACAGATTCCCAGAGAATCAAAGGAAGAAATCCCTCCCGCATTGTCGTGTTACAATATGGGCTGGAGAGATGGCTTAGCGGTTAAGAGCTCCAACTGCTCTTCCGAAGGTCCTGAGTTCAATTCCCAGCAACCACATGTCAGTGCTCTTAACCTCTGAGCCATCTCTCCAGCCCAGTTGTCTACTTTCTAAATGAAAGACAGTGCTGGTGTGGCAAGCCTCAGGGAACTCCGGGGTGGGGGTGGAGTGGTGGTGGTGGGTGGGCCAGGAGAAGGCCTTCTGGAAGATCAGGTAGACCCTGCCCACTTTGGTCATCCATCCTCTGTCAGCTCCTAAGCACAGATGTTAGGTGGTCAGTGAACGCACAGGCAAGCCGGGGCAGGGACCACCTTCTTGTTGGTTTCTTTGTCCCCACTTAAGATTTGTTTTAAATTATGTGAAGAAGTGTGTGCTTGAGCTGGTTTGTGCAGGATTCTGAGGGGGACTTTTATTGGTGTTGTTTCTGTGGTATTAGATCTTTGAACCCAGGACCACAAGCTTGCTAACCTACAGTTTTGCCCCCTGAATCCCAGGCTGCTACCAGACGGAACTTGTATAAAAGCAGTTATTAATCAAGCCCAGACTTGTTCACTCTAAAAACCACTTGGTGGAGAGAAAGAACCAAATCTTACAAGTGATACCCTGATCTTCGCGTGCACACCAGAGCGTGCATATGAGATCACAGAAGTGCATACAAAACAAATGAGAGAAATTAAACGAACAAAACCAGCATGAGTCTGAGAGACGGCTCAATCGTAAACACACCAGAGACCCACATGGCGGAAGGTGACAACCGACTCTCAAAAGTCGTCCTCTGGCTTCCACATGCACATCGTGGCATGCATATGCCCATACAAATGCAAAATAAACAAATGCAATTTTAATTAACAACAGCAACAACAAAAACATCAGGCTTTGTGGTTAATCCTGACACTAGAGTGGCAGGCAGATTTCTGTGAGCTTGATGCCATCCTAGTCTACATTGATTTTGTGTGTGGTGTGTGTGTGTAATATTATAAATAAAACAAATCTGTAAGGTGTGCAGTCACACATTGTTCATACACAGAAGGACATTATTCTGCAATGACGACTCATTTCCTGGGAACGTGCACAAGCACAGGTCAATTTTTTCCTTTCTTTTAAAAGATTTATTTAAATTTTTGCATTTGATTTTTGCCCACCCCCACCCCCACCCCCGCGTATGTCTGTCCACCACACACATGCCTGCTGCCTGTGGAGATCAAAAAAAAAAAAAAAATAAATTGCACTAGATCCTGTGCAGCTGCTGTCGGGATGGTCGGAAGCCATCCCGTGGGTGCTGGGAATGGAACACAGGTCCTCTGCAAGTGCTCTGGACCTCTGAGCCATCTCTCCAGCTGGCGGATCTCTGTGAGTTTGAGGCCAGCCTGGTCTACAGACCAAGTTCCAGCACAGTCAGGGCTATGTAGAATTCTTGTTGCAGTCTCATAAAGGTCTGCTTTTAATCCTCAGGAGGACTACCAAACAAACAAAACATTTTTAAAAGAGAAAATACCTAAGTATATATAAGTTCTAAAAAAATTAACAAAACGTTGCCGAAACTCTGCCCAACCGAGTCCACATGGAAAAGTTACTGCCCTATTTCAAAAATATTTACAGCTTCCCCCTTTCCAGGCCACCCAGAGAGATGCTGGTGGTTTGTGGGGAGAGGCAAGGACCAGGCATACTCGCTTGCCAGCCCACCTCTGGGAGATACAGTGCACCCCACAGTAGTTAGCATGCATTCCGGCTCCAGGGAGGTGCGTGCGTGAGAATGACTTCCACTCAAGGCATCCTCCACGGAGAACACTTTTCCCGGTCACTGAATGGAAAAAAAAAAAAAAGCAAAAGCGGCTCTGAGCGAGCCAAGGAGGGAGGGGCTGGCAATAACTCTTGCAGGCATCCACGCCCTCGCCAGTTGGTGGTTACTGGGATCCCAGACACTTCCTAATGCCAGACAAATGCCCCAAGCCTCGGCATGTCTGGTTTGAAGATCTATTCAACTGATAGCCCCCGCTTTTTCCGAGGGAGAGCCCCATTGCCCGGGCTAATCAAACAAAACATTGTTCTCAGAAGGCAGGAAGAAAGGAAAGGCTCGTCTCTTGGCTGCGATGTTTGGGATTCATATCTCTTTATAAAAATATAGTACATATATATTCCCAACTAAAAGGTTGCTACAAAATTTGGGATTCCGGAGGCGTGGCTGGTTTGCACAGAGCGTGCACTGTATAGAAATCCCGGGAGGGGAGGAATCTGAAAGTTAAGAGCCATTAAAAGGAAGGGGGGTGGGGTGGGGTGGGGGAAGCCCCAGGCACTTGATGCCTGTAAATGATGTAAGACGCAGCCACTCCTCTATTAGACCTGCAACCAAACTAGACTCAGATCCGTCGCAGCTGCTCTCCAAATGTCAGCATCAGTGCTGGGCAAAGCTTGAAACCCACCAGGCTTCAGGAGAGCCGTTCTCACCCACATTTTTCCCCCGAGCACTCTTAGGAACCTGGCAACAGGTAACGTGGCAACCTTTGACTTCTAAAAGGCGAGTGGGATAATTTCAGGGAACAAACGGATTGTTTTCGAGCCAGCTGCATCTCTCCTAACTGCCCCCGCACCCAACCTCCTCCCTCCCAATACAAAGTCTGGGAAAACAAACTTAAGTGCTGCAGGCTGTCCTGCTCTCCCGCGCTCCCTGGTGGCCAACATCGGAACAACACGACGCACGTGTTGTGCTCGGAACTCCGAGGCAGTTCCTGCTGGTAAGTTTTGTGGAAGTGTGCGGACCTGTCTCTGGCGAGGAGATGGAATCCATTCAAAATGTCCTCATTTTTGTTGTTGTTTTCGAGATATGGTTTCTCTATTTATCCTCGGCTGTCCTGGAACTCACTTTACATATCAAAGCAGACCTGGCTTATAATTAGGAGGTCTACCTGCTTCTGTCTCCTGAGTGCTGAGATTAAATGTAAGGGCCAGCAGACCTAGCTGCGGAGAGTCTTCATTTTTATTTAAGCACATGGACAATTATCCACTGAATGAAACCTCTGGACTCTGACCCCCCACCCCCACCCCCACCCCCAATCAGTGAGGGAAAATACTGGGAACAGGGTCTGGTAAACATTGCAGGCGGCTCAGGTCTCTGCTTTCTTCCTTTTGAGGCCGATGTGGGAAGGTCAGGGTTCAAGACCAGCCTCGACTCCTTACTCAGGCTTTGTCTTGAAAAAGCATCCACAAAATGTGATTCCTGCTGTCGTTACTCCCATTCTCCCTGTTTGTCTCAATGTATCTTCCACATACAGACACCTTTTGGGTTTGAAGCTTTCTCAATCAGCCCCGCTGGGTTCCTGTGTGTAAGGATTACTGAAGATTTCCACACTGCCAGGCCAGCTTCCCAGACTGCAGCTACACCCAGGAAAATGCCAGCGGCTGTGTTTTTAGGCTGTCTGATCCTCTTAGACACTGCCCCACCCCCTTCCAATGTTGGGCAGGAAGGGAGGCCCAGTCCTGAGTTGCTGTTAGCCCACAGGACCTGGCACTCCAGATCTGCATCTGGAAATGGTACGCGGAAGCTGAGAGGTTCAGATCAAAGTAACTGGTCTTCTCGGAAACTTTCATTAATTAACTAAATTAGAGGACACTGAAGAATGCTGGAGGTGTCTCTTCAGAAGGCTCGGGGTCCAGGGGTTAAGGTCTGAGCCCTGTAGTACAGACAATCAAATGATACTACCAGCCCAAAAGAGCCCATGCCTGAAACCATGAGACAAGAGAGTTGTTTTTGCCCATATCACATAAGGGTAAAGGTTAAAGGTTAAAGCCTGGGGGTCTGAGTAAGCTCGGTAGGGCCGCTGGCCTGTGTGAACCACAGCCTTTCTAGAGCCAGGGAACCCTGTGTTGAAATCGGGACATTTCAGTCTTCAGGGTTACTAATTTCCCAGGCAGCGGGTGTTGTTCCCAGATGGGAATGTGATCTCGTTAGCACTTCATCTCCCGGGCTTTGCCAACAGGTGCTATTGAGTCAACTGGGCACACAGACGACCGTCCTGGCACATTCATCACCGGGAAGATGTCATTGCCATTTGTTCTCTGACTTTATGGACTGATTTCTACCCCTGACTCAGACACAGTCACTTCCTCTTACAGTTAGGGAAATTTTTTTATTTTTTCTTTTTCAGCATTTGTAATCGCATGTTTTTCAAAATATGTCCCAGTCTGGCCTACAGGTCTTCCTGAGTTGAATGGACTGTTTACAGAAGGGAGAGATTCTGGGCCCAAGGTCAGGGTTACAGAATTATATAAGGTTTCCTGTTTGGGCAGCTGGTCTACCAAGCCCTCAGGGCGGACTGAGTTTTGATAAAAGCCAGCCACCCATTGGGTGTGGTGGCATATACCTGTAGCTCAGGGATATCAGAAGTTCAAGTGTTTGGTTTTGAACCCCTGGACAAGCAACCGAGAGGTGTATACTTTACATATCAAAGCAGACCTGGCCCTCCAGGTTCTCCCAGCATCCCTCAGTCCCTACCTGGCATAACCTACTCCCATCCTTGAATTTTGCAGTCCAGGGCTGCCTTGCCATTCCCTTAGAGACTCCTTCCTATATAATCTAGACGTTTTTGGTCTTTCTCTCTCTTTCTTCTCCTTTTCCCTCGTTGTATGAGCACCCTCTGTCTCCTCCCCATATCCCCCCACCTCCAGAGCAGCTTCCCAAGAAACCTGCCTTTAATCGAACCTGATGTCTTGAATTGACTCATTTCTGAACACGCACAGACTCTTCTTTGCTATTCTCCATGTACAGCATAACAACTATTTGCTTGGTGTATGTCCACATAATTTCTAGCATGCGGGAGGCTGAGGGAGGGGGGGATTGCAAATGGAAAGCCAGCCTGTGCTATAAGTTGAATATTTGTCCCAGAAAACTAACATCTAGCCATGTGGGTTGGTGAACACTTATAAGCCCAGAACTTGGGAGGCAGAGGCAGGAGGATCTCTATGAGTCTGAGGCCTTCACAGTCTATATAGAAAGTTCCAGGCCATCCAGAGTGAGACTTATGGGGTCTACATCAGTATTTGTGTGTGTGTGTGTGGTGTGTGTGTGTGTGTATTTGTCTATATCAGTACTAGAGTTCTTAGTTGGTATTGGGCAGGTCCTGGGCTTGATCTCTAGAACCACAAAAACAAAACAAAACAAAAACAAAAACAGCATTTATAAAGCATTTATAGTTAGAAGTAAATTAAATTTCTCTAAGAAATAATCTCAAAATGGCTTATGGTATATTGCAGGATGTGCACAGGCTATATGCAAATACTATACAAGAGACAGTAGCTGAATATTCTAGTATACTAGTACACAGCACATGAGGGTGTTCTACAATCAATGCTCCAAAGATACCAAAGGACAACTACATAGGCAGTTGCCGCCAGTTCTGTCGGCACTAGTCACGTGCTGGCTAAGTTCAGCTATGCCACAGAGCTAGTATGTCAAACACCAGTGTTGGGATGCTTGGATAGCCGTCCATGCCTGAGACCTGGGATTCTATTCTCAGCAGCAGCAACTTGAGGAATGCATCTCTACTGTCTCCTGTGGTTTATCCAACTAACAGCCTCCTCTGCCTGCCTGGTGGCACACTCAGGTCCCATTAGATTGCTGCCGAGTGGCCCAGGATACCAAAGCTCCCTTATCTGGGACTGCTTTTCCTCCCACTAGTTCTTTCTACTCATCATTACTGGGCTCTTGTCTCCCACAGCCTAGGCTGGCCTAGAACTCACTGTGTACTCGAAGCTGACCTTGAACTCCTCAGACTTACTTTCCCAGTGTTGGGATCACAGATGTGCCACCATGGCGGCCCCTCCTTCGTTGTTTTGTTTTTATATTTGAAATATCTTGCTTACTATTTTATTGACTCATTTGGTAAGATCTCGCATGGCTAAGTCACAGCCTGGGACTTGAGGACCACCTTGAACTTCTGATCTCCCTGCCTTCACTTCCTAAGGGCTGGGGTTACAGGTATGGACCACTAAGCCTTTTTTTATGAAGTACTTGGACTTAAATCATTACTTTTTGCATGCTGGTCAAGTACTCCACAGACTTAGCTGCATCTTCAGCCTGGTTTGAAAAATCTCTGATTTTAGGTTACACTAACGGTTTGGGTTTTATCATGGCATCTTTCCCAGAACCCTTCTCATTTCAACAGAACTAGCTTGTGGAGTCCTGAGTGTTAGGACAAACCCCAAATAGGGACCACAAACGGGTTTAGTAAGCAGATCTCAGCTGCCATTCACTCTTCCTCGGGCTTAGCGCTCTCCGGGATGGGAGGAGAGTATCAAGTGCATGGCATCCCTCTGTGTTGATCAGGAAGTGAGAGGGGCCTGTTCGCAAGTCACATCTACGGGAGCCCGGATCTGCTAAAGTCCTGACTGCCTCAGGTGATGCCTCACACTGTCCCTGTGCCTGGCACTGAGAGCAGCCTGGAGAATGTGGTCGGAAATCTTGTGCCTTGGAAACTGCGATTTGTGGAGAAGCCAGAAAGGAAACCTTTCTTTCTTTCCGGTTAGTTTCAGCAGGGTCCGGTGAAGGGCGGGGCCTGTGGGAGGTGCAATCCTCCCTGGGCTGTAAACTCTTAATTATTCATCTCACTCCTTCTTCCTTCCTCCTTTTTTCAAAGGAGAGGATGCGGGTTAGGATGCGGGGGTTCTTTTTTTTTTTTCTTAAAGATTTATTTATTTACATATATTTATTATATGTAAGTACACTGTAGCTGTCTTCAGACACTCGAGAAGAGGGAGTCAGATCTTGTTATAGATGGTTATGAGACTGGGATTTGAACTCGGGACCTTCAGAAGAACAGTTGGGTGCTCTTACCCACTGAGCCATCTCACCAGCCCCCAGGATGCGGGGTTCTTATGCATACTCGATAGCAAGAGCAGCCCTGAGAAGGACAGACTCTCTTTAACTGCTGCTCATCGACAGCTGAGTGCACAAATCTGAAGAAACTTTCCAGGTGCTCCTCAGGGATCTTTCTGACTACAGGACAACTTAAAGTATCCCTGACGGCTGAACTTGCCCTGCCTCTGTAGCGTACAGCCCTGCCGTAGAGCACACACCTACCGTGTACGGGGATGTATTTCTAGCATGGAAGAAAAAGAGACAGGTGGGGCGCGGATGCTAGTCGTTTGCCAAACTTTCAGTTAAAGGAAACAAAACCCAACAACCTTCCAGTCCCTTTGAAGTCAAGATTAAAATTGGTGTCAAGTTACTCCAACCTCTATTCCCCATTCACTGAGTGTTAATGAACCCAAGGCTGTAGCTGGTCTCTTTGAATTCCAAAAACAACCCTGCAGAGGAGGGTGTAGCCAGAAGATTAAAAGAAAATAAATAAATAAATAAATAAAAGGCCAAGAGAGAGATTGATTTGCCCCAGCTCTCCCAGGATAGAGCTGGCCTGGAAGATGGTCTTCCTACTGAAGCCTACTTATTTTTCAGACATGCCACTCTATCTGCTGTCTGATAGTAGGGGAACACTTGTATTCTTAGCTCTGGAGAGGTAGAGGCAGAGGGATCAGTTGTTAAGGCTAGCCTCAGCTACATTGTGAGTTCAAGGCCAGCCTGGGCTAGATGAGACACTGTCTCAAAACAATAACAATGACAGAATGATTCGCTCCAAGAGAAGGGGGCTGCCAGAGCCCTGGTTGGAAAACTTTGCCAACAACTCCTGGAACTCCCAGTCCTGGGGATTACATACCGCTGACCTACAGTGATTCAGTACTTGATAGTAGCTGTGAAACTGGTGCTGTCAGCATACTGTTAGTAGTTTTTCCCCTCAGGTCTATCTGACAGATCCAAGGTCAGATTTTGAGTGATGGGTTTTCAGAAATGTGGCTGGAGGAGTCATGTCTCAAATCCATATTTCAACTGTTTGTGTGTGTGTGTGTGTGTATATACATATATATATATATATATATATATATATACATATATATACATACATATACTGTATATATACTATATATACATATATATACATACATATACTGTATATATACTATATATACTAAGTATATACAGCATATATATACTATACATTATATATACTATATACTACTATACTACACACACACACACACACACACACACACACACACACACACACGACAAGCGGATTCTTGTCATTTGCCAAAAAATTTCATTTAAATGAAACAAAACCCAACATCCTTCCAGTCCCTTTGAAGTCAAGATTAAAATTGGTATCAAGGGCTGGTGAGATGGCTCAGTGGGTAAGAGCACCCGAATGCTCATCCAAAGGTCCGGAGTTCAAATCCCAGCAACCACATGGTGGCTCAACCATCCGTAACAAGATCTGACGCCCTCTTCTGGAGTGTCTGAAGACAGCTACAGTGTACTTACATGTAATAAATAAATAAATAAAGAAAGAAAGAAAGAAAGATGTCCCATACATTCTATGTTAACTCATATTCTGCTAGGTCTACAAAGTGAGTTCCAGGACATCCAGGGCTACACAGAGAAACCCTGTCTCAAAAAAAAAAAAAAAAAATGGTATCAATTTACTCCAACCTCTATATATATCTCCTGTAATGGTATCACTTTCAGTATTGGACTACCAATAGAGGGTAGAGGGTATACAAGATTTTAATATTTAATTTTGTTTTATTTTGTTTCACTGTGTAGTATGTAGCTCTGGCTGGCCTAGACCTCTGTAGACCAGGCTACTCTTGAAAGAGATCTGCCTGCCTCCGTTTCCTGCGTGCTGGGGTTAAAGGCATGAGCCACCACACCTAGTTTAAAAGTATAGTTGAGGCAGGCCTAGAACTCCTGCCCTTCCCATCTCGGCCTCTTCAGCATACTCAAGTGGTGTGCAGTCAGGTTTGGTAGGCGTTCCTCTGCCCTTGCTCTGGAATAGTTCTGGGTGTCTGTTGGTTCACCAGCACAGGAGACATACTTTGTTACTTTTTACTGGAATCCTACAGGTCCCTGGAGGGTCCTGTCAGGTTAGGAGGATGTCTGCATTCCAAATGGTACTGTATCTGTATGCTGGAACTTCTGAGATAGACATTGTATAATCGATGTTGTGCTATCTGAAGGACTTCTTCCCGTTCCTCACCCACAGGTCAGATATATCTATATCTGTTTCCTCCTGATAGGAGGGTAGGTCCATGGTAGGTTCTGTGGGGGCCGTTTGGCTACAGTTAGTGTACAAATGAACTTTTCATTCTTTGCAAGTCTACACAGATCATCTTTAAGTGCGGGGCTCTGTGCTCTAGTTTAGACTCGGGCGATTCTGAAATAATTATTGGCTGCAGCTTGCATTACAGAATAAACTGAGGTGCTGTAGCGCTTGCCTAGCATCTGGGGAGGCCCACCCCCAGCATTGCCAAACAATCTTTTCAAATTGATGTGTGGGTAGACAGATATGTTAGTGAGCTGCACCGGTGACTGATCAAACACTCGACGTGCTTATGACCCCAAACCGACCCTGCTCCCACTTCCTGGTGTGTATTAGATTCTTGTTTTTAAGATGATCCATAAATATGAAGGGCAATAAAAAAAATCTTTTTTTTTTCTTTCCGATTTCTATTACCGTGGGTCAGATTTTATTAAATAATAACTTTGGGCTGACAGCTATTCGGTGGGTCAATCCCACTTGCTGCAAAGGCTGCTCACCCGAGTTCAGTCCCTGGAACCTCCAGGGCAAGAGAGGCACAGCGCCAGCATTTGGCCTCTAACCTTGGTGTGTGCCCTTTCTCAATTAAAAAAAAAAAAAAAATGACTGTAAAAATTTTTTTTTTTCCAAAAGGCAGCCATGGACACTAAAAACCTCCTGAGCATTGGTGTCGCGCGGTTTGGCGCCTTGATAAAACAGGCTCGAGGCTGACTTTTGCTCATCCCTGAAACTTGCCCAGTCACTGTGGCTTTCGTTCCAAACCGAAATCCCAGGAGAAGGATCTGGAAAGAAGGAAAACCCGAGGCCAGGAGGGCTAGGGCGCAGATGTAAATCAGCTACCAATGAAACCTTAGAGAAGAGAAACCTTTTTGATGGCCGCTGCCCGGAGGTTCAGCCCGTTTGAGTTGCTGATAACCCTGTCAGGCCCTCAGATAAAGCCCCGTCTTGTCACCCAGGGCACCTGGCGGCTGAGTGGCAATAAAACGTAGCCTAATCTCCTAAGGGTGGAGTTAGGCCGAGCTCTGCAGGCAGTAATTAGAGCTCTAGAATTGCGGTCCTCCGCCGAGAAACCGGAAGGGGGAAGGGGAGACGATGGTTTGAGGCAGCTCGAAATTGTGGTTTGTTTCTGTCCTTGGATTTAAAAGGAGAAGCGAGCCAATCAAGGAAAAAGGGGTGGGCAACACAGCTAGGAGCTAGGCTCCCTCGATAGGGGTTAACCAGCTTTCCTAACCGTTAGGTAAAGAGGCTCAGCTGCTGAGGATAATCCCAGAGAGTTTTAAGTAGGAGCCTTTCCTTCTACTAAATAGCCGAGTCATTGCCATGCTAAACCAGGAAGTTAGATACCAGAGCCGGCAGTGACTCATTTGTTGCCCTACGCGCTGGCTGTTGGATAAAAAGTTAGGGAGAGCAAGAAATCGACTTTAAATCCCAGCTCTGTAAGGGAATTCCTCCCGGGAGGGATGAATGCCATCCGCACAAAGGAGCCCCGTTGACATCTCATTTACAATCTCCCCCAGGACACAGACAAGACCGCCTCCATAAACCGGCTCAGAAACACCCATTGTTCAAAATCTCCCATTAGCAACAAGCCGCCGTCACCCCTAGGCTTTGCAAAAGAAAAGATTTGGTAGGAGGAAGCCTGGGACCGGGGAGGCTGTGCACACTTCATGGTTTGTCTATCTTTTAGTTTCCCTAAGAAATGCCTGGAAGAGCCCCAGGCTAGTAATTGTGAACTCTAAATTTCATGTTAGCCCAATGCAGAAACTTCTGTCAACACGAATGATAAATAGACCATGCTCTAACATACATATTCCCCGTCTTGAAAAACCTGATACCGCAGCAGCAAAGCCCAGCTGAGTCTTTAGTAGACATTGTTTGTTCTGAGTAGTCCTCAAATCTGCACCCGTACACAGAGTTCTTGCTCAGCTCCATCATTTGGGTTCTTGTCTTAACAAAGCTTAAAAATTCCTGTAATTATACAATGCTGTTCTTTGGATACACCTTAAATTACACAATACATTTGGGTTTACCAAAAAACATCAAAGAACAAAAAGAGGTGGGATTTTAAAAAACTAGACAAATAAACCAAACCAAACCACTCTATCTTTATACACCTGTCTAGCCCCAAATTCATGACTTTTGAGAACCCACGGTTCAAGCCTGAATTCTGGCCACGATCTTTCTGATCCTCCTCCTGTCTTTTAGCTCATTCTGGATTTGCTCTATGTCCCGTTTGCCCCATTCTGGGTCTCTGGATCTTTCTACTTATTAATTTTTCTCTGGAGGGTCACAGCCACTTCCTACCTCAGGTTTCTACACCTCCAGGTTGTGATTTATTAGTGAGTCATGGGATCAGCCGAGTGAGTCACACAGTTTCACTGTTTAGAAAGTGTTTAAATAGAAATACCAGAGTGCCCTGTGGTTAGGAACGGCATCGTTGCGTGAAGCGTGTTTGTCCAGACCTGCATACAAAGTAGGGGACAGGCCAAATGTTTTTGATTGTCAAAAGTATTTTCTAATTGGGCATCCTGGATGATCAATTTCCCCTGTGTTCAAAGTGCTGTACATACGTGGAGCCACAGCCTGTCACCCTGGCTTACAAATGTCCCCTGAGGAAGGTATCCCGTTTGGGGCTGAGGACCCCTTCCCCTTCCCCATTCTGCTAGCCTTCAGGCCCCAAGATTCCCCCCCCCCACCCCCTTTCCTGACCAATCCTACTCTAGTTTATTCAAGCACTCAAGTTTCCTCAGCGTGCCTTGGGATTCCTACTGCTGGGACTCTTCCCTGTCTTGGTCCAGGTACCAGTGTGGCTGTCACCACCTGCTGGAAGACATCTGCACTGTCCTTCCAAATGGCTCGCCTCTGTGAAGCAGGGGCTCTACCCTTCTGGTCTGACAGGGTAGTCACCCTCATCTGTTATCTTCCCAGATCCTTCTGAAAATTTTTTTAAAAAGATTTATTTATTTTATGTATGTGAACACTTCAGCTGTGTGTAGCAGACACACCAGAAGAGGGCATCAGATCTTATTACAGATGGCTGTGAGCCACCTCGTGGTTGCTGGGAATTGAACTTGGGACCTCTGGAAGAGCAGTTGGTGCCCCTAACTGCTGAGCCATCTCTCCAGCCCCTCCTTCCGAATTTATGTCCGCACGTGGGCATTCCGTTGGCAGATGTGTTGCCTTGTGTGTTGCCTAGGTGACTGGTTCATTCTGGGATCCACCCTCATCCTGGTTTTCCTCCATGGACAGGATGTCTTTATGCCCAAAGTCCCTCTTCTGGTGAACTGGTCAAAGCTGGATGGATCTGATATGCAGATCTGGAGTGACTACTACATGCTAAATGACTTGCCTTCCAAAGCCAAGACATTTGTCAACTGCCATGGACGCAGCAGGAGAGAGGGAAGGTCACCTCAACAGGAGTTGAGTGGTCCAGGAGGCAGTTCCCTGAGAAGCAAACCTTTAGGTAACCCCAGAACGGACGTGGTGAATCCTTCTCCTCTACATTAGCTTGTTCTTTCTCTTGCTCGGCTGTAACCTCCTGACCCCCCGAAGATTGGAAAGATGATTTTTAGCACTCATTTTCTTTTTTTTTTTTTTTTTTTTTTTTTTTTTTTTTTAAAAGATTTATTTATTTATTATATTTAAGTACACTGTAGCTGTCTTCAGACACTCCAGAAG
>NC_034607.1:37083968-37094509 GCF_900095145.1 Mus pahari | reverse complement strand
GATGGTTATGAGCCACCATGTGGTTGCTGGGATTTGAACTCCGGACCTTCAGAAGAGCAGTCGGGTGCTCTTACCCACTGAGCCATCTCACCAGCCCAGCACTCATTTTCTTACTCCTGGACAGGGATGGAAGACTCCGCCATCACTCCACTGATGTCCAGGACAGGCATGGCTGCTGTAGGCCCATGTAGGCCCAGAGCTGTCTCACGCCAGGATGCATGTGTGAGCCTAACAGTAAACCCAAGACCTCTCCAAACCAGCTGGGACCAGCATGACCTGAGATGACAGCTAATTGCCTGGTATGATGACATCTCCTAGTATGGGCCTTGCAAAATTCCCGTTACCTTCCATCTGGCTCGATGACAGCCCCCCCCCACCTCCATATAAAGACAGAAGAGTCATGTAAACCCTATTCCAGAAATCCCCGCCCTGCTCACCGTGATGTAACACATGACACAATCTTCCTCTCTATCACAGGGTTAGGGGTAGAAGGTACTGGTGCTAAGAAGCATGGTTCTAACCTTGAGTCCTCAGACTAGCACCTTTCTGTCCTTCTGCCCTCAGATTATCATTGTCTGATCTGTAGCCCTCAGACTAGCACTGTCTGACCTTCAGCCCTCAGATTAGCACCCCCTCCCAAACTTTCAAAATGACTTTCCTTAGTCAGAATTCAGGGGCCAGGGCTGTGAAAAGATAAGAATGGCTTGTTCTCCATCTGGGTATGATAGTACTAGAAGATCAGCACTGCAGTCTCGGTTACTACATAGTGACTTTGAAGCCAATCTGGACCTCACAGGACTGAGAAGTCAAAGAGACCTTCCCAAGGCCAAACAGCTTTTTAGGAGCAGGAAATTAATATTGTGTAGGTTTTAACGGATTAATTTAGGAATGCTGGAGATTAGATGCAGGCATGTTAGGCAAGAACTGTACAGCTAGCTGGCAGCCCGTGAGATGCCTCAGCTAGCAAGAGCACCCGTGTTGTTCGATCTTGGAACCCATGGTGGACGCATGGTGGACGAAGACGACAAACCCCACAAAGTTGTCATCCGACCTTGAATCTTCACTGTGGCACACCGTGGCGCGTGTGTGCATTCTGATAATAAACAGCAATACAAATTGTAAAAGCCCTCTTTTTCCACACCTTCTCCAGGCACACACGACGGGTACCCAGGTTGGCCTCGGGCTCTCACGTGTCAGGATCACAGGCATACGTCACCATAATCCACTCTCTCCAGGTTTCGTATACCATGGTTAAAGACCTAGGTTCAGCCTCCGGTATCAAAAGGAAAGGAGAGAATCCAGGAAACTAAGCGCTATTACCAAGTTTATGAAAGAATCCATAAGCAATCAGTACAATCAACATATTATATAACACATTAACAAATAATAATTAATATTAATAAATAATATAATTAATTCATAATATTAAGAAAAAGATGGGTTTGTGTGCATGAGGCTTTTGAGTCCAACAGTGGCATCCATAGTGGATTCCTCCCTGGGTACATATAGATGTTTACAAAGATGGTCTTGTGGCTCTTTGTTACTAAGTGGAGGAATAATTGGATTTCCTTTTCAAGTTGAAAGTGAGCAGGTCATGGTGGTGCACACCTATAATACTAGTACTCCAGAGGCTGAGGCAGGAGGATTGTGAGTTTGAGGAATGCTTGGGCTATGTAGCTAGTTCCAGGCCAGCCTAGATCGTGTAATCAGATCCTGTCTCGAACATGTGGGGCGGGGGTGGGGAAGGCTGAAAGGGAAAGATTAAAGAATTTTCTGCTTCCAGACATATTGTGCTGACATAGCATCCCAGAGATGCCAGAATTGCTCAGGGCTCCTTGTGGGACACAGGCTCTGGTGTCCAGACCAGAAGCCATGTTGAGAGAAGAAAGCTACACTTAGTTTCATGTGATCCTTCTCTTCCTATGTCTCCTGCAGTAAAGAGCTCCTTGTTGTCAGGGACAGGCTCTGTTATTTACTTTCCAGTTTGGGTTTAGATAACCTTTACTTTAAAACAGAATTATCAACAGACAGAAATCACTCCTTTTGGGGCTGTGCCGCCATTCCTTTGAAGGCAGTCCTTGGCAGGGCCACCTCCCGTGCTTTTGCTTGGTACTCTTAAGTTTTAAAACCATACCTGAGTGACGCATACTGCTACAGTCTTTAGATTGATAGACCGAAAACCATATGAAGACTGTCAGCTAACTAACATCAGCATGCATTACTTATTTTTACTGTTTTTTTTTAGTTCCGTGCATAAGTAACACAAGCGTATAAAGTTCTGTGGAGTGTAATTACCAGAAAAGCAATCTCCGACGAACCAAAGACGCAGCACGGAGGACCAAGGTCTATTGCACATGCTGGCCAAGGAAGTGAAGGACAGGCATGGCCCATGTTACAGACTCCTTCATCTTTGGGTTCCTGACCTCTCCTTTCGCTTTCCATAAAAGCCTTTTATGCTCCAGGTTCCCAAGATCTTTGAGGATAATAGCCTCTTCTGCAGTCTAGCTTCATTTGCTTCCTCTGTGTGTGTGTGTATGTGTGTGTGTGTGTGAGTGTGAGTGTGAGTGTGTGTGTGTGTGTGTGTGTGTGTATGTGTGTGTGTGTGTGTGTGTGAGAGAGAGAGAGAGACCATTGTACCAGTAGCACAGTTATATTTTATATGTAAATGAATAGGCATACATTCTACCAATGAGCTGGATTTGGTTTGAAGAACTCAGTTGGCCAATGTCTACTCTAGAATCTTACTATTTCCCTTCAGAGAGTGAAGTCTGTAGAATGTACATGGTACTAACTGGGTTCAGGGATCTGATTCTTACTCCTGCCACCCTACCTTGCTACACACACACACACACACACACACACACACACACACACACACGTCTCATGCATACTCCCTTGAATGTAGAGAGATCTGTAATTTGTAACTAAGACAGTTGGAAGTTCTACTGCATGGCCTTCAATGCTAGACCAGAGAATGTGATGCAGATTCTAGCAGTCCAGTAGTCCTGAGGCCATCATGCTGTTAGGAAGCCCAGCTTATGAGACAGATCATGTCGGAAGCCTCAAGTCTATAGAGGGAGATGCTCTGACAGCTCCCAGATGAACTAGCTCCCATTGCCTATAGGACAAGGAGAGACACTGAGCCAGAACAACTCAGTCAAAGACCTCTCCAAATTCCTGATTTTCAGAAACCAACTGATAAAACGTTGTTTGATTTGTTTTGTTTGTTTCATTTTGTTTCACATTACCAAGTTTGGGGTTGAATCGTTACACAGAAATACATACACCATTGCCTTTAAGCTAATGGTTGGTAGAGGGATAGTCCAAACCTAGTGAGTATGACAGGGCAAGCCAGTGCATAGGTTTCTCCATCTTGTATTTCTGCTGGGATCATTTCCAGTTTAACTAAAATTTGATCTTCCTGTTGGAAAATCCTGTGGGAAATTTCCCAACTCTATTCTAGGAACCCAAAGTTAAGATGTCCTAGCTTTCTTTGCTTCTGCTAAACCGCTTGCTTGTATAAAACCAAGATACAGGGATGTGGGTTTTGGCAAAACAAATCAAAACAACCAACTAACCAACAAACAGCCTTTTTCATAAACACTTGAGGCTACTCTCTGGTCCTGAATGCCTGAGTGTAGTCCCAGATATCTTAAGTAAAGACTTTCATTCGGCTGTAAACTGTGTCCTGTCTGAGTGGTCATTTCTGGTTGGCTTCACTCAATGTTTTGGAAGCCCCGGTAAGATTCCACAGAGACCGGACCCAGGCCTTTATGGGTCTGGACTCCCAGAAGCAGGGAGGAGTATGTCACCTGAAAAGGACTTCTAGGGAGTGCACAACTTGAGACATTCCAAAGTCCTGGGAAAATCCATTCTGACTCACAGTCGCTAGTTGCCAAGTGTCCCAGAGGCACCTGACACAAGTCAGCTGGTCTGAACATCTCTAAAGGTATGTTTGGTGTGGAGGAGGTACTATTTGGCTAGGGGAGGGTCAGACGTGACTGTAGATCCCATGCCCAGGATCCCTGTGAGATGTCACTGGGGTCTTCCCTGGTCTGTTCATGTGTATGTAATGGTGGCCATCCCTGGTTGTTTTCATGATGTGTCTCTCTCTGTGTGATTGTGTCTCCCTGCGTGTCTCTTTGTGTATTCCTATCAGTCTGTTTGGTTGGAGAAACAACTCTAAAATGGAAGGAGGAGTAAGCTCTCCCCAAACTGCAGCCACCACTGTCCCTGAGATAGTAGTGCATTATTTCCTATGGGCTGTGCTGGTCCACCTGCATTGTGACACCTGTAAAGGGCAAGAGGTCCTTCTGCACACAGACAAGCGGCAGGGAAAACAGGAAAAACTAAACATGCCTCTTCAAAGGAAGTAGCTATTTACCCCCAGGAATGCTGGGAATAGATGTAGGGTATGACCCGATGATCTTTTATTACCTTGAATCCCCTAGACTGTTATGTTTGTTGATTCCAGACTTTCCCCCATTAGATCTTGGGCATTGCTTTTCATTCAGTAAAACCCACCCTTAGGAGCAATGCCACTTGCATTTTACAGCAGCCTAGCTAACAGGTTATGGGATCTTAGGGCCGATCCTGACTCCTGTAGGCAGGTCCTGAATACTTGAATGTACTTCCTGCCATCTGTGCATGGTGGCGCCTGCCTTTAATCCAAGGCCTTGGGGAAGTAGAGGCAGGCAGATCTCTGAGTTCAAGGGCAGCCTAGTCTGCAGAGTGAGTTTCAGGACAGCAAGGACTACAGAGAAACCCTGTCTTGAAAAACCAAACCAAACCCAACCCAAACCAAAACCAAACCAAAACCAAGCCAAGCCAAGCCAAGCTAAACCAACCCAACCCAAACCAAACCAAACAAACAAAACCAACTTTCAATTGGTGATAGACTGTGTCTAAGTGGTTATCTCTCTCTCCCTGTAACATCGGCTTCACTCCAAATATATATATATATTTCTTTTATTACAAGGTTATCTTCCAGTATCTTTTAAAAAAAATACGCTATAATACACCTAACATGAGGCTTACAGCATTACCCATTTGGAGTGGTGCAGGTCAGTTATGTCTTAAGTACATCTACACTGTCGTTTATCCATCACCATCTCTTTCCAGAACTTTCTTGATTGTAAAACCAAAATTGTGTATCTATTAAAATGACTTAGAACTAGGTGTGGTGGCGCACGTCTTTAATCCCAGCATTCGGGAGGCAGAGGCAGGCGGATTTCTGAGTTCAGGGCCAGCCTGAGTTCCAGGACAGCCAGGGCTATACAGAAAAACCCTGTCTCAAAAAAAAAAAAAAAAGAATGGATTCAAATGGAAGCCCAGGAACAATTTTATTAGAGTTAAAAACAAACAAACAGGGCTGGTGAGATGGCTCGGTGGGTAAGAGCACCCGACTGCTCTTCCAAAGGTCCAGAGTTCAAATCCCAGCTACCACATGGTGGCTCATAACCATCTGTAACAAGATCTGACGCCCTCTTCTGGAGTGTTTGAAGACAGCTATAGTGTAATTACATATAATAAATAAATAAATCTAAAAAAAAAAAAAAAACCCATAAAAACAAACAAACAAAAACAGGGTAGGCTAGCTGCCTAGAGGAGGTAATAGCAAAAAAGGCCCATCGAGACTGGAATGGAGGTCAGACAGGTGGTCAATGAGCAGCCACACAGACTAGAGAAAGTGTAAGGAAGTCCAAAATGTTGGGTAAAAAGCCCAAAGCATTAAGGAAAGTGTGCTTAGAAAAGAGATAGGAAGAAGGAAAGGGAAACGTAGAATTTCCCGAATGATTCGGAAGGGTTCCAAGCTCCCTGCCTGGGATGCTGCAGCCCTGTGGCCAGCAAGCGACTGCACCAGGGGTGGGGACTCTGGCGAGAAAAGCACAGCATCTTATTAAAGGACTAATTATTCTACCTCTCTCTAGCATGGGTTAAGGTGAGGCTGCTTTCCTAAGGATGCTCCTTTGGCCCAATTGGAAGGTTAGATTATTATGTAGTCTATAGATTCTATTCTCTTTACAAAGGTTTTGTTGTTTTGTTTTTTTTACTGTAACATTATCTGTCCCCTTCTGTGACCGGATTATTTCAGTTACATCCACTTATCCATCCATCCATCTGTATATCTATATACGTACATAAGTACACATGTGCACAAATATAGGCTAATAATATATATTATATCTAATAGATTCATCAATTTGAATTAAGTATGTTTATATATGATCAGGCAGAAGGGATACATTTACTCTTGATTTTTCTCTCTCCCTGTTGCCTGTAGCAACCCATCCGTGGCTGGTTGGAAATCTCACACACCCACTTGCTTTTTCTTTTAAAGATTTATTTATTTATTTATTTTATGTATATGAGTACACTGTCGCTGTCCTCAGACACCCCAGAAGAGGGCATCAGATCCCATGACAGATGGTTGTGAGCCACCATGTGGTTGCTGGGAATTGTCCTCAGGACCTCTGGAAGAACAGTCAGTGCCCTTAACTGCGGAGCCATCTCTCCAGCCCACACACTCACTTCCTGCACACACATGAGGTCATTCCTCCAGCCCAGCTTGAATCACACAGACACTGATTAGAATCCTGGCACTAACTAGCTGCTTCATGTCCGCTGGGTGATCAGAGGTGCATGGGCTCTCAACTGCGCGGTGTCGGTGCTGAAGGTGCCGCCCTGATGCAATCGTGAGGTTTAAACAAAGACGGTGGAGAGGAGAGGCTAGGCCAACGCTACCTAAGTAGCCACAGTTAACTTGTGTTCTTGTTTGTACCTGCTGACATCAGTCCTCAGTTCCCAAGCTTTGCTTGCATTCATGATCCCTATAGATGCAGACTTTCATAAACATAAGGAACCCCTCTCTCCCTCTCCTCTCCCTTTCTTCCTCTCTTCCTTTGTCTTTTCTGTGATGCTGATCTCCGAGAACCTTGCAGATGCTGGGCAAATGCTCTACCACGGAGTCACACCTCCCAACCCTAGAGACTCTTCAGTCCACACATCCACGAAGAAACTCAGTATTAGCAGCACCTAAAATACAACAGAGCCGGCAATGCAATCTAGATGCTTGCTTAGCATGCAAAAGGTCCCGGGCTTCACTCCATCACGCGGGGGAAAAAAAAAAAAGGGTTGAGGTGGCTTCCACCTACTGTAGCTTTCTCAGTAAGGTGGGGTGCCGCTAGACCTGACTGAGCGATGGATGGGTCTCCTCACTGCTTCCCCGCCTCTAACGACCTTTGGGTGGTACCTTTCCTCTCTCTACCCCAGCTGGGCCTCCACATTACCCTGACATCTGCTGCCTCCACATTCCAGGGCTCCAGCAGCGGAAATAAGGCAGGCTGAGCAGTCTTTCTGGGTGAGTGACAGTGTTTGAAATGAGATTAACCCAATGCCAGGGTTGGGGAAAACAGCTTTTCCCTGAGTCACCTCTGTTCCACCTTCCTCATGACACACAACTGAGCTTGTTGGTCTGAGTGGTAGTGCGTCAGCTTTGGGCCGTGAGACAGTGGGCTCTTGTGCTATGTGAGCCAGCCTGTACCGGCTGGGAGTCCTTGACTCGGGGGTGGGGGTGGGGTTCAGTCTGGCATGTGTATCTTTGTGCGAGTCACTCGGTTTCTCTGCCCCCTGGTGGCGGACAAGGGTCACTCCAGGTTCCCTGTTGCTGTTGCAGGGTTTTTCCTCAACCACCATGTGACAAGGACAGCATTCCAGGAAACCGGAAGGGCTGGGCGGGCCTCTGGGATTTCAAAGTTGACTGCTTTGCCCAGCTGGCAGGTTCTGTCGTGCTGCGTCATATTTCCTGAGCTATAGGACATTTTTGCAGGACACTCACCACCTACCTCTCATGGGCTTTAAGACTACCTCCTCTGTTCTAGAAGCCCATCTATCTTTCCCTGAAGAATTTAACTTCTTAGGAGTCATCTCATCCACAGTTAGAGATCAGAGAGAACTAACAGGTATAAATGAGTTTTCCTGTGCATTAACTCAATTTTATTCCGATTCCTCTGTCTAACTCAGAGGTTCCCAACATGTGTGTCGAGATCCCTTTGGGGTTAGAATGATAAGCAGGAAAACACAGATGTTTACATAATGATTCATCACAGTAGCAAATTCACAGTTACAAAGTAGCAACGAAAATAATCTTTGGATTGGGAGTAACAGCAACAGGAGGAACTGTTTTAAAGGGTCAGAAGCTTTAAGAAGGTTGAGAGTCACTACCCTAACTTGAGGGAGAGATGGGTCACCTCACTCCAGGGTACTTCAGGAGAAAAAGAAATCAACTACTAAGAAACATAAATTCCCTCCCACACATGTAGCTTCCCCCCCTCCGCACCCCCCTTCCTGTTCTAAAATCCAAAACAAATGGTCCTCGTGGGTACTCACAGAAGGAAAATCCACCTACCACACACACAGCACAAGAGAAAACCAGCCAGGAGGCTCTGGCTGTGAAGTATGGGCAAAGAGCCTCTGCTCCCCCTGCTGAGACCATGAGGCAATGTCCGTGGGAAGTACCAGTTCTCGTCCCTGTCTCCTGAGCAGAGCTCCATATGCTGTTGCTTAGCTGTGCAGCACCCCGTTATCACATGCCCATCCAATTTATGACTACTGATTTCTCTTCAGGCTGGGCATCATAGCTCCTGCCTGTAATATCACCATTTAAGAAACTGAGCAGGAGGATCAAAATAAGTTCAAGGATATATTGTGTGTTCTAAGCCTGTCTGTTTTCTCTCCCAAATAAATAAATAAATAAATAAATAAATAAATAAATAAATAAATAAATAAATAGAATAAATAGAATAAATAAATAAATATGTATATGTATATATGTGTATATGTATACATATGTATAAACATGTATTGTGCAAGGAGCTACCATGCTCCACCTATTTCCTTCGGAGATCAAGCTCTTGTGCAGCTGCGTGGCGTTTTCTTTTGCAGTGTCTACCATTGGTGGTGAGTATGCGCTTGTGAGTGTGTTGGGTGGAGTGGCTGGGGAATGGTGGAAAGAAGTGGTGTTCCAGCTGAGGCACTTGGCCCAGGTGACGTTCACTGCTTCCTGTGCGTCAGCTTCTTCAGGACAGAGACCTTCAACGACCCGCTCTCCGCGCCACCGAGGAGAACCAAAGCCTCCAAGCTGGGCATTGCCGACAGAGACAAACTGATCAAGGAGATTAGGCTTGGGGAAAGGTTGAGCATCCACAGTAGAAAGTGTCTGGCTTTAAGCTCTTTACGGTAGAGGCTTCTCATATTTACTAGGGACACTAGGTAGGTTTGGGTTGGGATAGAGCAGTGGTTCTCAACCTTCCTTTTTTTTTTTTTTTTGGTTTTTCGAGACAGGGTTTCTCTGTATAGCCCTAGTTGTCCTGGGGCTCACTTTGTAGACCAGGCTGGCCTCGAACACAGAAATCCGTCTGCCTCTGCCTCCCGAGTGCTGGGATTAAAGGCGTGAGCCACCACGGCCGGCTGGTTCTCAACCTTCTTAATGCTGAGAACCTTTAATACCGTTCCTCAAGGTGCAGTGATTCCCAACTATAAAATTATTTTGTTGCAACTTCACAACTGTAGTTTTGCTATTGTTATAAATCATAATGTAAACAAACATCTGATATGTGACCCCCGTGAGGGTCACAACCAAAGGTTGGGAACCACTGGCAGAGAGAGTGCTATAGGGAGATGTTCATTTTTAGGTCATGGAGGTGTTTGTACAACTTGACAATTGTAATATATATATAATATATATAAAATCATATACTTAAGCACATTATTTTTAATTATGTATATGTGTGTATATATTTGTGTCTCTGTATAGGTATATGCATGCATGAGTGTAGGTGGCCACAGAATCCAGAAAAGAAGAAAGTGTTAGATTCTCTGAAGTTAAGAGTTACAGGTATTTATAAGCCACCTGATGTGGATGCTGGGACCCAAATTCTAGACCTCTGTACCAGCTGGTACCCAGTGAGTATCTCTCCAGCTCCCTGAATCATATACCTTGAAAAGATGAACTTTATGGATGTGAATTCTATGTAACTAATACTATTAACAACGTAATGCTTAGAGGTACAGGAAAGTAGCCTGAAATTATGTTTATATATTTTTCTCTATATTTAAATTTGCAGTAATAGGGACAGAACTCAGGACCAGGTATGATAGGGAAGTGCTCCACCAGTGAGCTACATTTCCAGGCCTTTTATTGTTACCATTGATTTGTGCAGAGGGTCTTCTATGTCTCAGACTGTCCTCAAATTTCCTTTGTAGCTGAGGATAACCTTGACCTTCTGAAATTCCTTCTCCCTATTTTCCAAGTACTGGCATTACAGGGATACCGGTTTGTCTGGTGCTGGGTGCTGAACCTCTGGAATTTATTAACCAAGTTACATCTTCAAGCCCTCCTACCTATCACTTTGGAGACAGGGGCTCACTTATTTATTAATTTATCAATAGCTCAGCCACCCTGGACCTTCCTATGTTGCCCAGTGCATTCTATAATCTTAATCATCATCATCTTCTTCTTCTTCTTCTTCTTCTTCTTCTTC
>NC_034607.1:37046514-37083938 GCF_900095145.1 Mus pahari | reverse complement strand
CAGGGTTTCTCTGTGTAGCCTTGGCTGTCCTGGAACTCACTCTGTAGACCAGGCTGACCTTGAACTCAGAAATTCGCCTGCCTCTGCCTCCCAAGTTTTGGGATTATTAAAGGTGTGTGCTACCATGCCTGGCCATTCTATAATATTCTTAAAGAACAATTACAGAAAGGACACCTTATACTACTTTCCAGGTGAAGGTATAGAATAGGTCAGAAGCCCAGAAGCCCATCAGTTTATGTCCCCTGCTATGGCTTAGATAAGTGTTCCTGTCCTGGCTAGTTTAATGTCAATTTGACACAGGCTATAGTCATCTGAAAGGGAGCTTCAATAGAGAAAATTCCTCCATAAGATCCAGTTGTAGGGCATTTTCTTAACTAGTGACTGATGTGGGAGGGCCCAACCCATGGTGGGTGGGGTCACCCCCGCAGGTGGTGCTGGGTTCTATAAGAAGCAGGCTGAACAAACCCTCAGGAGCAAGCCAGTAAGCAGCACCCCTCCATGCCTCTGCATTCGCTCCTGCCTCCAGGTTCTGCTCAGTTTGAGTTCCTGCCCTGACTTCTTTCAGTGATGACCAGTGATGTGGAAAGGCAAATAAACCATTTCTTCTTTAAGTTGTTATTGACCATGGTGTTTTGTCACAGCAATATTAATTCTTCCTAGAACATTCCTCAAGCCCCGTTTGGTGCAGCCACCTGCCTGTGGTGCTACTGGGAGGCTGGGGAGCCATTTGGAGCTGACACATAGTGGAAGAAGAGACGCCACTCAGGAAATGCTCTTGAAGAGTTATTCTTCTCTTTGCTTCTCTTCCTCCCTCCCTCCCTCTCTCCCTCTTTCTTTTCTCTCCCTCCCTCCTTCCTTCTCCTTTCTTCCTTCTACCTCCCACCCTCCCTCCTCCCTTCCTTCTTTCCCTCCTGTTCTTCTTCCAGGTAATACTCCTGTGCCAGTAACCCTGCTATAATGCTGACCCTTCCCCACTGCTCTGCAGAGTGGCTTCTTAGGGCTTCACACATGCACAGTGCACGTGTCTGACACCTGTCCCATCCCGGTGCCCATACATCTTATCACAGGGTGGTTTAAGTCTTGATGCATGATCTTGTCATGTAAGAGTACCTTTAGCTGGGCATAATAGTGGAGTTTTTAATTCCAACACTCAGGAGGAGGCAGGGGCAGGGGCAGGAGTGGCAGAGGGGGCAGTGGGGGCAGAGGCAGGCAGATTTGTGAGTTCAAGGTCATCCTGGTCTACATAGTGAGTTCCAGGCCAGCCAGAGCTACATAGTGAGACTCTGTCTGAAAAAAACAAACAAACAAACAAAAAAAAACAAAAAACAAGGGCTGGCAAGATGGCTCAGTGGGTAAGAGCACTGACTGTTCTTCCAAAGGTCCTGAGTTCAAATCCCGGCAACCACATGGTGGCTCACAACCACCCACAATGAGATCTGACAGCCTCTTCTGGTATGTCTGAAGTCAGTTATAGTGTACCTATGTATAATTATAAATAAATCTTAAAAAAAAAAAAACAAAACAATAACAAAAAAAAGTACTTTGGGATATTAACCAAAACTAAACAACAACAAAACAATTAGGCTTTTACTTAAGATCACATTGAACTTGTGGGTAAGTTTTAAGAAACAGACACACACAGACACACAGAGACACACAAACCAAAACCAAAACCAAAAAAAAAAAAAAAAAGAAACGGACACATTTATGATTCAGAGTTTGGATCTGGAGTGTAAGAGTCTCTGAGCTTCAGTTCCTGGAAGGTCGCTGACATTCCCAAAGGCTGAATGACCGACTGGACCTCAGTGACAGTATAGACATTGGAATGTTGACAACCCAGAGCCAAATACCTTGAGCTACCTATCTTACTTACCTTTAGGTAGCCATTTATTGGCAGCCTTTCTGCGTGACTTAATATCCTGTCTTCATTAGGTAAACCCTTTGGAATGTAAGAACAGACCCTGGTTTCCACCAAGCCAGTCAACAGATAGCAAGCACCGAGAGTCTGGGGCAGGGACCTCCCTGCTTCGCATAAGCTGTCTCCGTGAGGTGCCCAACCGTGTATCTTAGATGTGTTTGGTTTATGGCTTTCTTTGTATTGTCAGTATAAAAATCCCAGGAAGCTGCTAGTGGATTGGAACATGGTGTCTGGGGTGACCTAAATCTCTGTTCTCAGCCATGGTCACTCCAAGAGTTGACTCCAGAATAAACTTTCTTTTCTTCTTTTGAGGTAAGAGCTGTGGTTTTTGTGTCACCATCTCATAGTTAATGGCTTTGTTGCCAGACTGTGGTGAAATGGTAGGTAGGGTGTATGGGAGAAATTAGGTCACGGGGTGTCTTTGAAGAAACAGCAAGATTTGAGTCCCTTCCTTTCTTCCTTTCTCCTTAGTTCTTAGCTGCCATATGTGGACAGCTTTGCCCCTTCATGTGTTCCCCATGGCTATTCCCAAAACACTGGGGCCAAATGATCATGGACTGAAATCTCAAAACCTTTCCCCTGTGCCCCCAAGACAGGGTTTCTTTGTGAACTCCTGGCTGTCCTGGAACTCACAGATCTCTACCTGCCTCTGCCTCCCTAGTGCTGGGATCAAAGGTGTGCACCACCACTGCCTGGCTAAAATTTCTAAAACTCTAAGCCAAAATAAATCTTTTAAGATTATTATCGTTAATTTTTAAAAAAGATTTATTTATTTATTTATTTATTTATTTATTTATTTATTTATTATATGTAAGTACACTGTACCTGTCTTCAGACACTCCAGAAGAGGGCATCAGATCTTGTTACATATGGTTATGAGCCACCATGTGGTTGCTGGGATTTGAACTCCAGACCTTCGGAAGAGCAGTCATGTGCTCTTACCCACTGAGCCATCTCTTCAGCTCTATTGTTAATTTTTTTTTCTATTGTTAATTTTTAAAGATTTGTCTCATTTTATATGTAGGAGTGTTTTGTCTGCATGTATGTGTGTGTACCATGCACATGCCTGGTGTTTGTGGAGGCCAGGAGATAGTATCTGATTCCCTGGAACTGGAGTTACAGATGGTTGTGAGCTGCCATATGGGTGCTGGGAATCGAACCTGGGTCCTCTGGAATAGCAGCCAAGACACAAATACTTCTTTTTTTTTTTTTTTTTTTTTTGAGACAGGGTTAGTGTATGTAGCTCTTAGATGTCTTGGAATTAACTCTGTAGACCAGGCTGGCCTGGAACTCACAGAGATCTGCCAGTATCTGCCTCTGGAATGCTGAGACTGAAGGTGTGCATGCTCTTAACTGTTGAACCATTGTTCCTGCCCTACTTAACTTTTCCTTTCTTTTCTTTTTCTTTTTTCCTTTTTTTGTTTGTTTGTTTGTTTGTTTGTTTGTTTTGCTTTTTTGAGACAGAGTTTCTCTGTGCAGCCCTGGCTGTCCTGGAACTCACTTGGTAGACCAGGCTGGCCTCGAACTCAGAAATCTGCCTGTCTCTGCCTCCTGAGTGCTGGGATTAAAGGCGTGCACCACTACTGCCTGGCAACTTTACTTTACTTTTCTTTTCTTTTCTTTTCTTTTCTTTCTTTCTTTCTTTTTTAAAAAAATTTATTTATTATTATATGTAAGTACACTGTAGCTGTCTTCAGACACACCAGAAGAGGGCATCCAATCTCATTATGGATGGTTGTGAGCTACCATGTGTTTGCTGGGATTTGAACTCAGGACCTTCAGGAGAGCAGTCAGTGCTCTTAACCGCTGAGCCACCTCTCCAGCCCCCCAACTTAACTTTTTTTTCTTTTCTTTTTTTTTCAAGACAGGGTTTCTCTGTGTAGCTCTGGCTGTCCTGGAACTTACTTTGTAGACCAGGCTGGCCTCGAACTCAGAAATCCACCTGCCTCTGCCTCCTAAGTGCTGGGATTAAAGGCATGCACCACTGCCCAGCCCAACTTAACTTTTATTAATCAAGTTTTATAATTTTATTTTGTTTTGAGACAGAGTCTCACATCTCCTAGTTAGCCTCAAACTTACCAAGGCTGCCCTTGAGCTTCTGACCTCTTGCCTCTGCTTCCTGAGGGCTGGGATCACAGGTGTGCCTCACCACACCTGGTTCATGATATTCTGTAAAGGAATCTTATACATGCTGACTATATTTTAGGTCCTATATGAGCTTATAACTTCATCTACTACTTACTGTTGGCCAATGTAATGTGTACTTAGTTTATTGACTGTACATTGATCAAAAGTTTCTAATTAATTAATTTATTTATTAATTATTATTATTATTATTATTTTGAGACAGGGATTTGCTTTGTAGCTCTGACTTTCCTGGAACTCACTCTGTAGATTAGACTGGCCTTGAATTCAGAGATCCAACTGCCTCTGCCTCCCCAGTTCTGGGATTAAAGGTGTGTTCCACTATGTCCAGATTTTTATTTTTAAATTTATTTAATTAATTAATTAGATACAGGGTGTCACTATATAGCCATAGCTGGTCTGGAACTCACAGAAATCTGCCTGTTTCTATTAATGTATAACCCTACATATGCCTAACTGTAAGAAAGTCTTAATGAATTTTTCTAATTTATCTGTATATTCCTTGACATTCACTTTTATTCAACTCTACCATTGGTGAAGGATGTTAACTTTGTTTCCACCTTTTGTTACAATTTAAAATATATCTGCAGAGTGACACACTGTGGCCTATACCTGTAATCTCAGCACTTAGGAGGCTGAGGCAGGAGGATGGGGATTTCTAGACCACACAGAAAGATTCCGTGTTAAAGCAAAACAAAACCAAAAACCCAGCACAGCCTTTAAATATATCTGCTGTTGTTGATGCCCTCCCAGCCTCTCTTTTATTTGTTAAAGATTCCTTGTGGTTTCACTTAATGTATCTTTGTGTATCGGTGTGTAGATATGTATCCACATGAATTTTGGTACCCTCAGAGGGCAAAAGAGGATGTTAGAGTCTCTACAGCTGAAGTTGCAGAAGGTTGTGAGCCAGCAGAGGTGGGTGCTGAGAATCACACTCAGGTCTTAGGTAAGAATGTTACAGACCATCTCTCTAGTCCCCTTTCTCCCTGAAGAGTCTGAAAGACATTTTTGGACTTTCCATTTTGATTCACCTCATCATTGGATAATATCTATTTTATTTGTTTGTTTTTGAGGTACTGTGCATCAAGTCCAGGGGTTCACACATAAGGGCAAAGTTTTCTCCTCAACTACATCCTTTGCTTCTTCTCTTTAGAGTTAATCTCTTTCTTTCCTCCCCCTTCCTCTTTCCTTCCTGGTATTCATATCTCTCTCTCTCTCTCTCTCTCTCTCTCTCTCTCTCTCTCTCTCTCTCAAAGGCCACTCCCTTCCTTCCAGGTTAAACCCTGGGCTTTACACATGCCAAATCTACTGCCATTTGAGTTAATCTACCAGCAACAAATTTCTCATTTCTGTGGAATACCCTGACATTAAATGAGTAAAATCCAGGTATATGTGAATATACCTGGTAAGGATATTGTCTGAATTTCTGCATGAGTTCTCTTGTTTTATTTAAGTTCTACTAAGTCATGCATTGTGATTTTTGGGCAGCTCTTTTATAAATTATTGACTCAAACTATGCTTTCTTGGTCAGCTGTTAGATAGAACATAGTCAAGATTAACGTCATGTGAGAATTCTGAGGGCTTGTGAGAAAACTCCAGGAAATAAAGCCAAGAGTCTTGTGACCCCCATTTCTTCAGACCACAGGATTTTTCTTGGGCTGTGTTTTCGTGGCCCTCCCAGGTGTAGCAGATAGGAATGAGTTTACCTCAGATTATTCCTTACAACAGGCTATTGTTACTTGTTTATGTGCCTCTGTGGGAAACCATGTTTTTGCCTTGTATGGCTTGTCCTTGTGACTGTACATTTTCCTCAGGTGACTCCTCTTAGCTCTCAGAGCATAAAGTGTCTGATGCTCTGAATAAAGTTGGCTATTGCATGAGACTTTAGTCTGATTCATTTATCAGCTCTTTTCTCCCGGGGTCTCATGGCCAGCTAGAGCAGCAAACAGCCACATGATATGGGCTCTCGGGAGAGATACTATGTTATATACTACAATCTTTGCCTGTAATAGCCACATGATATGGACTCTCGGGAGAGGTACTATGTTATATACTACAATCTTTGCCTGTAATAGCCACATGATATGGCTCTCAGGAGAGATACTATGCTATATACTACAATCTTTGCCCTGTGTCTTAGTTACAGTTTTTTTTTTTTTTTTTTTTTGGTTTTTCGAGACAGGGTTTCTCTGTATAGCCCTGGCTGTCCTGGAACTCACTTTGTAGACCAGGCTGGCCTTGAACTCAGAAATCTGCCTGCTTCTGCCTCCCGAGTGCTGGGTTTAAAGGCGTGTGCTGCCATGCCTGGCTCACAGCAACTCTTATAAAGGAAAACATTTAATTAGGGCTGGCTTATAATTTCAGAGGCTTAGTCCATTATTGTATGGAGGTGTACAGGCAGATACAGTGCTGGAGAAGCAGCTGAGAGTTCTACAACTTGATCTGTAGGTAGCACAAGTGACTCTGAGCAACACTGGGTGTACTTTGAGCATATGACACCTCAAAGCTGGCTCCCATAGTGACACACTTCCTCCAACAAGGTCACACCTACTCCAACAAGGCTACACTTACTCCAATAAGGCCATACCTCCCAATAGTGCCGTGCCTTATGGGCCAAACATCTAACACATGAGTCTATGGGCCTGTCTTAATTAGGGTTTTACTGCTGTGAACTGACACCATGACCAAGGGAACTCTTATATGTTCAACATTTAACTGGGCCTGGCATGCAGGTTCAGAGGTTCAGTCCATTATCACTAAGGTGGGAGCATGACAGCATCCAGGCAGGTATGGTGCAGGAGGAGCTGAGAGTTCTACATCTTCATCTGAAGGCTGCTAACAGAATACTCACTTTCAAACAGCTAGGATGAGGGTCTTAAAGTTCACACCCACAGTGACACACCTACTCCGAAAGGGCTATGCTCTCTAATAATGCCACTCCCAGGGGTCAAGCATATTCAAACCATAACAGGGTTCATTCCTACTCATACTTTGTAATACTGAGAGATTGTGCCTATTTATGTATCTGTCTGTCTGTCTATCATATAACTATCATCTATCACCATTTATCTACCTACTATCTATCAACAGTCTTTCTGTTTATTTTACTGTCTATTCAGTGCATCTCTTTAGCCACCAGGGACATATTTTTAGAACTTCAGCCGGTGCTTGAAACCTCCACTTATATAGAGCCCTCTGGATGATGATGATGACGATGATGAGACTTGTGGCATTTTTACACAGACCCAGGACTAACTTGTCCTTCCGTGTTTTAAGTCCCCCGTCTCCATTCCATTACTACTCTTGTGCTTTGGAACCATTACTGAGTAAAAGAAGAATTTCTTAAACAGCAGCATTGTGGTACCATAGCAGTCAATCTGACAACCAAGAGAGCTGCTAAGTGAGTAATTAAGGGGCTTCTAAGTAGCTAATGACCCTACGAACTGGTGCGGGCATGCTGGGCACAGGATGACTCATGCCCAGGTGGGGATGGGGGAGATACTATGTTGCTCAGAGTAATGCTCACCCTACAGCTCATGACTTGTTTATTTCTGGAATTTTCCTGGCAGTTTGTTCTACACTGTGGTTGACTGGGTGAGTGAAAGTAAAGAGAAGAAAAACCCACAGATAAATGGGGACTACTGGATTTCCTGCTTCCTGATCTGACATTTGCTGGTCTTTCTCCTTGCAGGTGTGTAGGTGTGTGTGTGTGTGTGTGTGTGTGTGTGTGTGTGTAGGTGTGTGTGTGTGTGTGTTGCATGAATCAAAACCTAGGGCCTCACCCACGCTGGGCAACCACCCAATTGCTGAGTCACATCCTCTTTCTCTTTACTTTTTCTTTCACCATTTATGAGACAGGGCTTTACTGTGAAGCCCTGGCTGGCCTGCAGCTCACAGAGATCTGCCTGCTTTTGTCTTCTGAGCACTGGAGTTAAAGGCATGTGCCACCATGCCTGGCTACGGTCCCTTTCTTTACCATGTCTCTTGCCACTCCTGGAAAGATCCTCTTCCTGGATTACCCACACGATCCCTGTCCTTCCTCAGTCCTTTGAAGCTGTCTTCTTAGGAGAACATACTGGGAAACCACACAATCTTTATTTCTGTTTATGTTTTTTGAGACTAAGTTTGACCATTTTGTCCAGGTTGGCCTTGAACTCCATCCTCCTGCCTCAGATTTCCTCCTGTCACAACTCATGGTAGAACCCACATCTTATTCATCTTTGAATACCAACATTACAGAGCGCTTGGCTCCGTGTACCTTTTTTCAGTTGTTCTTTTTTCTACTTTAAATGAGTCCATTTGTCTCACTAATGTTGCTGACACTTTCCCAAGAATAAAATGGACCTTAAAATGCTCCTGATTATCTAATGCACAGGAGTGGGGGCAGGGGAGGATACCCTGCCCCGTACTGTTGTGTGTTTCAAATTCTGGATTTATGGGTATTTTCAGGGAAGTTAATGAGGAAAAGTCTAATCAAAGAGTTTTACTTCTTGATAATGAAAACACTATGTATGTATGTATGTATATATGTATGTATGTATGTATATATGTATGTATGTATGTATGTATGTATGTCTAGGTACACTGTGAATATATATATGCCTGTATGTGTGTGTCAAAGAACAATCTATACTTGGCTCTCCTCCTACTGTGTAGATGTGGGGTATTGATCTCAGGTCAACAGGCTTTGGATCAAGTGCCTTTACCTACAGAGCTGTCTCACTCCACACTTCTTCCTAGCTTTAAGCCCTGTATTCCAGTAATATACAGTGCAGAAGCTGGGGGCTAGAGATGTAGCTCAGTTGGTACAATGCTTGTCTGACATGTATGAAGCCCTGGGTTCAATCACCAGCAACCCCAAGACAAAGGATGGTGGTGCACATTTGTAATCCCAGCACTGGAGGCAGAGGGAGGGGATGAAAGAGTTCAAGTTATCCTCAGCTACATAGCTAGTTTATGGCCAGCCTGGGCTACATGAGACCCTGACTCAAAAGAATACTTTTATTCTTTTGTTAGATATCCCTAGAAAAGTCTCCATCTTGCTTGTCCTTTAGAAGCAGGTTTAGTTTATTGATTAGGAGAGGCCATACTTTTCTTCTGAGACATGTTCTCATTTCTGTGCTTTTATTCTTTTATGATTTATCTATTTATATTTTATGTATATGAATGTTTTGCTTGTATGTTGTATGCCGTGTGTGTACCTGATGTCCACAGTTGACAGAAGAAAGTATTGGATTCCTGGGACTAGGGTTAGAGATAGTTAGGAGTCTGACATGGGGGTGATGGGAACCAAGCCCAGATTCTTGCCAGAGGAGCCAGTGCTCTTAATTGTTCTATCTCTCCAGCCCCTATGATTTTTATTCTTTCAAAAATGTTTTTTTTTCTTTTTTAAAAAAGGGGCCAGTCTTGAAAAACCAAAACCAAAACCAAAAAACAAACAAACAAAAAGGGACCAGAGAGATGTCTCAGTAGGTAAAGGTGAAAGGAGAGAACCAACTTAGGTGCACACATGTATACATGTGTACACAACACAATACCCAAGTGTAGTTTTTTTTTTTTTTTAACTTTTTCTATTGAGCTCGAGATGTGACTCAGTGGTAGAACATTTGTCTTGCATGTGCAATGTCCTGGATCTGCTCTCCAGACATAGGTAGGTAGGTAGGGCAAGCACCTACATGTTAAACTAGTTACTCAACAGTACGTTATCTCTAAGCCTCTTAAACATCTGGGATGGTAAGCAATTTTGGTCCCATTTTACAGATGAGGAAGGTGTGGTTCAGAAAATATTACAGTTTGGACATGGAGTGTTCCCCTCAGGGGCTCATATGTTGAGGACCTGATCTGCAGAAGGTAGACTCAATCACTTGGAGGTAAGTAGATTATGGGGATCGGATCTAATTAATGTATAAACCCCTCATGGATTTAGGGGTACAGTGGCACTGCTGGGAAGTGGTAGAAAGAGGTGGGGTGTGGTGGGAGGAAGTGAGTCATAGGATATAGCCGTAAGAGGTGTGTCTTACCCTGGTCCCTTCCCATTACGCTCTCTGCTTGCATGAAGTGGGTAGCTTTCCCCCATTGTGCCCTCCACCACGATGTTATGCCCTGAAATATGCCTAGAAGCAATGGAGCCGGCCAGCCCCTCTCCAGCTGGGTTCCAAAAATAAACGTTTCTTCTTTTCACTTGTTTCTTTTAGGCATTTGTTACAGTGACAACCAAAACAAAACCCAGGAAAGGCAGTGAACACAGAGTATCTCACTTTAGATCGCAACTCAGGTGTTGCCTATTTCTGCATTTTCTTCCATCGCAATGACTCTAAACCCAGCCTTAGCTTTCTCTTTGAGGCCATCTGTACAATCTACAGAAGGATGTAGAAGGTGTCAGAGGAGGTGAAATTCGCTTCTGTATCTCTTAGAGTTTAAAAAAAAAATACTGTACGCTACAGAGATGAACCCAGGCTCTTCCTAACTCAGCTCAGCGCCACAGAGCCAAAAAATAATAGGACTCTCTAAAGACGTTCCCCTCCCGACAGGTAGCTGATTTTGCTCGTCGCCCACACATTACTGTGAAACTGCTTTGGTTCTTGACTCCGTGAAGCCCGGTGAAATCCTAGCATGTGTCTCTCCACCTAAGGCAGCGTGTATTCAACCAAACAGCTGTGTGTGTGTGTGTGTGTGTGTGTGTGTGTTGGTAGTGGCAGCATTCAGATCTGTGGATATCTCAGGTAAGTACACAGCACATACAGGAGCCAACAGTAATGGCCTCTCCACTTAACTGTAATGGGTGCAATGGGTAATAGTTTAAGATGTGACTTCTAGGGTCATACTTCAGGCCACAGCATTCAGTAACTTGGACTAGTGCCTCAGTTATGCCATATTCCAAAGCTAACAGGAAGGGTGCCTATGACTTTAGATTGAAAATGCAAAAAGTTTTCTATGTTCCCAAGGAACAAATCGAAGTTGGTTGTTAAGTTTTGCTTATATAGAAAACTTCCAGCAGACCGCTAAACGAATGAAAACAGATACGCAGAGAGTAAAACCTATGCTTTTAAGACACAGAAGGGACAGGAAGCAGTAGGATGAAGTGTCCTCCATGGCCTCTGTGACTTATGCTTCCTTTTCTTGCCCTGGGGAAGATGGAAAAGGCAGGCTATGGAGCTGGGGACACAGGGACTCTACGGCGCTGGGAACATATGGACTCTCTTCTGGGTGGTGCTCATGTGTTGCCAGTGCTCAAGGCTGCAGATTCAGTGCAGATTTCATGCATGGGCTTGGAGTGATAAACTTTACAGATTTATGAAATGTTGCTGTCAGCCACATTGGCTTTAGGTCTTTTTTTTTTGGTAAAATTCCACACTTTTTGAGTTTGTTTTGTTTTTTCAATTTTAGTGCATGTGTGTGTGTGTGTGTGTGTGTGTGTGTGCATCCCATGTTGCACACAAGGGGATCAGAGGACAACTTGAAGAGGTCAGTTCTTTCCTTTGGGTCCTGGGGATTAATCTCGGGTCCTCAGGCTGGGAACAGGCTCCTTTACCCTCTGAGCCAGCTCTGTAGCCTCTGTTTTATTCACTGATGTTTTTAGACTTTGAAATGTTTATCTGCTTTTTCATGACACTCACAGGTTATGGCATAACTGTGAGTGGCTAAGCTGTATCTTTGCCCCAGGAAAGAAGCTCCGTTGAGTGATGGTTAATGTTGCTGGCCACTGACGGGATCTGGACTCACTGAAGAGACAGGCCTTTAGGAATGCTTGAGGGGTGATCTAGACTAGGTTAACGGAGATGGGAAGGCTCAGTAAATGTGGATAATACCAACCCATGGGCTGGGGTTCCAGACTGAACAAGACAGAGAAAGTGAGCTGGACAGTCTCTTCCACGTCTTCACTGCTGATGGAATGTAACTGGCTGCCTCAAACTTTGTCTGTCTGTCTGTCTTGACTTCTCTGCATGATAAACTGTACCCTTGATCTATCACCTAAAAATAAATTTTTCCTTCTTTACACTTTTGTCAGGCTCCTTCCTTCCTTTCCTCCTCCTCCTCTTCCTCCTCCTCCTCCTCCTCTTCTCCTTCTCCTTCCTCTTCCTCTTCCTCTTCCTCCTCCTCCTCTTCTAACATGGTTTGTGATGGAGTGGCCTTGAACTTTTAATGCTCTTGCCTCAGTCTCCCCAGTAGCTAAGATTGTAGTCCTATGTGACAGATTGAGGGCTTTAAAAATGTTAACTTTGGGAAATTTCTGGATTCAATGCATATGACTGCATAGAAGACAAAGCAAATGAATATCTCAGTTCTTGACAAGCACATGAGTGCAGGACATAGTTCCATAATGGGGAAGCAGCTCTTCTTTTTACCAGTTATAACAGGCAGGAGGCAGAGGTTGCTGTTCATTTGGAGAATGGAAGCAAGGGCTAGCCCAAGCTTTATGTCTTGTTTTGAGAGAGGCTAGGCGGACCTCACATTCATTATGTAGCTGAGGATGGCCCTCCTGCTTTCACCTGCTGAGTGCTGGCAATTCCAGAATGTGCTACCATACAGTCTATTGTCGTTTGAGGGATGGAACCAAGAACTTTGTGCATAAGAACCGAGCCACATATCTAGGCTTTCATTATCTTAGCTTTTAAACTTTGCTTGTTTAATTTGTTTTGTGGTGCTGGGACTCAAAGATAGGACTTTCCATATGCTGGCTCCACCTCCCCAAAACTATTTTCACTCTGTATGTATGTACTATGTACGTATGTATGTAAGACAGAGTCTGTGTAGCCTTGGCTGTTCTGGAACTCACTCTGCAGACAAGGCTAGCCTCAGACATGTTTCTGCCTTTGCCTCCTAAGTAGAGGGACTGATGGTGTGTACCATCAAGCTAGTCTCCTTTTCTATTCTTTTTTTAAAAAAGCATCTATCTATCTATCTATCTATCTATCTATCTATCTATCTATCTACTATCTATGTATCTATCATTTCTGTTAGTCTATCTACATATCATTCATCTATCTACCTATCATTTATCTGTCTATTTGTGTGTATGTATGTGTGTGTGTGTATGTACACATGTGCAATTGCATGGGTGTGGAGGTCAGAGGATAACTTTGGGAGGGTCAGTTCTCTCCTACCCTGTAGGTCCTGGGGTTGACCTTAGGTCGTCAAGCTTGGAGCTGTTTCATTGGCCTTGGTTTTACTGTTCCATTTGATGGTCTAGAGCTCTCGAACCTGCAGAAAGCATCACCTTGGATATGATAGTCCAAAGTCCACTGTTCTGGTGGGGATTGGACCTTAGCCATCACTGGGATAAAAAAGTTATTGTTATTATTAGTTGTTGTTGGTTGAGTCGGTTCCCACTATGTAGACTGAGCTTGTGTTGAATTCGCAAAGATCCACCTCTGCCTTCTGAGTACTGGCTTTACAAGTATGCATCGCATACCCAGGACGAAGGGGAAAGGGAGAAGGAAAAATGAAAAGAGAATACTGAGAATATTCCTGTGCCCAGAGGAGGTTCTGCTTACACATCCTCAGTCATGGATGGAGCACCCCACCTGGAGCACCCTCGTGGGAGTTACAATGAAAGGGGAGGGAGAGCTTGGACCATAGTTCATAGTTTTAAAGTCATAGGACTTTTCCTAAGCAAACTTTTCTCGATCCCAGGTTTCCAAAGACGCTTCTGCCATTTGGTGCGAGGAATCCTTACCATAAAGGTATTCATCAACAAATTACCCTTGAGGGGGATCTTACCACGCCACACACCTGGTGACCAGCAGTAGTACTCTGTACCACCCTGACCACATGGCTGTCTCATCTTGTCCTGCAGGCTGCCATTTCCCAGAATCCTCTAACGCCATTCAAACCTAAGAAGGTACCATCCCATCCCAGCATCACAGTGGCTGGGCTGGGGCTGGATTTCCCCTCTGGGAAGACAGAGCTGCCTATAGGCTCTCAGGGCAGTTCTGACTCAGGCTGCTTCAGTGCTGTCTTGTTGGCACTGCCCCTTGATAAGGCTCAACTACTCTTTCCACTTGTGAAAGTGTACCATCTGCTCAAATTCTGGGGGGGGAGAGAGAGAGAGAGAGAGAGAGAGAGAGAGAGAGAGAGAGAGAGAGAGAGAGAGACCCTTTCCAGAGTGAGATTTGGGAGATTCTAATCTGGGACACTTCATGGGATTTTTTTTTTTTTTTCTTCCCATGTCACTGCCCCAACGTTAAGTGTTGATTCTGGATTTCTCTCTCTTACCCTAATTTTCTTGAGCTTGAAACTAGCCACTCCCTTTTCTTTCTTTCTTTCTTTCTTTCTTTCTTTCTTTCTTTCTTTCTTTCTTTCTTTTTTTTTTTTTTAAAGATTTATTTATTGATTAAATGTAAGTACACTGTAGCTATCTTCAGATACACCAGAAGAAGGCATCAGATCTTGTTACGGATGGTTGTGAGCCACCATGTAGTTGCTGGGATTTGAACTCTGGACCTTTGGAAGAACAGTCGGGTGCTCTCACCCACTGAGCCATCTCACCAGCCCCTCCCTTTTCTTTTAATCTTAAAGAGAGAACACTCCACATCCATGTGGGGCCAGAGGAGCTTGTTGGTGGCAGTTTTCTCCATCTACCAGGTGGACCCCAGGGCCTGAGCTCAGCACCAGGCTTGACAGGAAGTGCATCTATGCCAGCTGAACTTCCCAGTCCCATTCCTCTGCCTTCCTGTTCTCCCTGTGTTGAGATTGAACCCAGGGGTTTTGTATGTGGTAAGCAAATGCTCCACCATTCCAAACTCCCCAGCCTTGAGTTTGGAACTATCAATCTAAAACTAAAGGCAAAAAAATTAATCAATGATAATGATAAAAAATATTTCAGTTAAAGATTCTTTGTTTTTCTTTCTGTCCAAACGCTTTTCTTCATTGCAAAATAAAGCATCAGTGTATTTTTCTGTGTAGATATATATATTTAAATACTTTAAAGAACATTTTACTTTCTCCCTTTTGTGCTTACAGGAAGCTACAAAATGCTGAAGGAGACACAGCGTTCAGCGTAGAAAACGGAAAGTGCTAAACTATATGGCAAAATTGTTGGTAGGAAAAAGCAAGAGGAACCTCTATAGATTTTTCTTTGACTTTTAAAGTCATGCACCCCCCCTCCTTTTTGGTGATGAGAATTGAACCTGGGGACCCCATGCCCTCTAAGTAAGCCATCTACCAGTCAGTGACACACCCAGCTCCTCCCAAATCTTTTTCCTTAAAAAAGCAAAGAAAATGAGAACCTACCTAGAATTTAATGCTAGTCTCAGAGTTCTAGGACAAGTCGGAAGACTCATTTTTAAAGAAAAGGAAAGACGTTTCATTTTTGACAACAGGGCTCTTCTGTAGGCATGCATATTCCCGGACATGACCTGGGGAAGCTCTAAGAAGCTGCCCCCCAATGCATTCCACAGACAGATTAGTTAAGTTTGGTAATTAACTCAACAGTTGAACCTTCGATGTTTCATCGCCCAGCAAGAGATTGTAATCTGACACACATTCCACTAAGCATGCTCATAAGAGCCTTCCACTCTAGATGCACTGAGATGCATGCATAGAACACACGCCCCCGCCCCAGACTGCCCCCACCCCCACGTATTTGAACACAGCTATGACACAGCATGCTCTGAGCCTGCAAGCTTTTACAGCTCTCAGCCAATGAGACACCCAAGCAGCAGTGGGAGCCTGACCTCTAGTGCCTGCCGCCTCTATGAGAACTTTCTGTGACCTCAGGGGTTCTGGGAGGTAGGCAACAGCTGCCAGATGTGCTCTAGACATCCATTCTGCCTGCCCCCCCTCTTCCTCCCATTTTCAACTCTCTCTGGATATAACTCTGTTGGAGGGGCAGAGAAAGGGCATGCCATCCACTCATAACCTCTAGTAGAATAGTGCTCTAGCCTTCTGTTGTGAGTGGAATATTGTGCTTAAGTCACACGGGTGATGTAAATACCAAGTTTCCAATTCTTTTGTAATGCTACGATGGCTTAAAGGGACTAACTCTTATCTGCTATTGGGAATGGTTAACTGAAACTCCAAGCCCAAACTGCCATTTCTACTGTATAATTATTATTTTTTTTAATGTGTGTGTCTGCATGTGGTGTTTGTGTGTGATGAGTGTTCAGGTATGCACACCTTGTGTGAGTGTGTAAGAGACCAGAACATGATGTTGGTGTCTTTCTCTACTGTCTCTGCCTTACAGCTTTGAGTCAGGGTCTCTCCCTGAAAGGGGAGCCCACAGTTCTGGCTAGGCCACTGGCATTCTGACCTGCTCCCCCACCCCTGAGCCCCAGTACAAGGGCTACAGGCATGTGTAGCTGTGCCCAGACTTTTATGCGATTGCTGGGGTTCAGATTCAGGTCTTTGTGGCTACAGAGCAAGCAAGCTTATCCCCTGAGTCAGCCATTTTCCAGCTCTGACTCTTATGCTTTGATGAGTGTGAAACAGATGCAAGACGCTTTCTGTAAAGGTCTCCTCTGATGAGATGTGCCGAGGCCTGGAACATGTGCTCTCCATTGGGCCATTGGGCTTCGACTAATTTTGCTCATGTCTCTCTCTCTCTACTTTGGAGCACATTACCTGAATCCTTTTCCTGTTCATTTGATTTGATGGTATAGTGTGTGTGTGTGTGTGTGTGTGTGTGTGTGCGCGTGCATGTGTGAATGTGTGTGTGTATGTGAGTATGCCTGTGTGTAGGACCCTGTACATACTAAGCACGCACCCTGCCACTGAGCTACATCCCAGTCCTCCATGCTTCCTTTCTTTAGTATGATAGCATTCATTCTTTCTGCTGTCAGGGTCAGAACACTGCCTCACCATCTTTGGGATTTGGTTTGGAGTCAGTGGGGGCGGGGGTGGGGCACTAAACCCAGGAAGGGGACCGAGCCTTCCACCTGGATTTCTTGGTCTCATGGATGAGTTCCTAAGTTCCTTTCTGAGTCTCCTAACTCTCAGACTCTGTTCTTCTGAATGCTTGGCTCCACCTTTTCTCTTCCCTTCAAGCCTCTCCCGAGCTCCATGCTTCCGCTCCTCACCCCTGCAAGCTGTAAACCTCACCTGAAACCCACCACTCCCTCTAAGCCGCCTCCCCCCAGAGGATGAAGTCAGCTTCTAGGCATGGCTGGCACACTCCCAACGAACAGGAAACACTCCCAAACAAACATGAGACCCACAAAAAAGAAAGTGTCGAAAGTGTCATAGACTGTATGAACTAGAAAGGCTCTAAGAGGGGTAGAGCTTCATTTTTTTTTTTTTTTTTTAATACCAATGAATCGCCATCACTTCAGATAAAGAGAAATATTTTGTCATCGTTGGTTTTCAGGGTCTTACAGGCCTCGCTGTCACAATTGGGCTGACTAGGAACTTGCTATGTAGCCCAGGCTGGCCTCAACCTCATGATTCTCCCACCTCAGCCTTCTGAGTGCTGGGTCACGGGAAAGGGATGAGCTATTTGTAGCCTTCCTGGGCATTCCTCAGCAAAATGTACTGTGGGTCATTGATTTTGTATTTTCTTTGTTTTAATCTATTAATTGTTTTGTTTTAGTGCTAGAGAAGGGGGTTCAGAGCATTATTTAACAGAAGGAAATCATTCCTCATTAACTAGACAACACAAGGTTGGCCCCCACAAAATCAATCTTTCTTTTCTTTTTCTTTCTTTCTTTCTTTCTTTCTTTCTTTCTTTCTTTCTTTCTTTCTTTCTTTCTTTCGTTCTTTGATACAAAGTCTCACATAGACTAAACTGCTTTCCAACTTTCTATGATACAAAGTCTCATGGAGACTAAACTGCTTTCCAATTTTCTATGATACAAAGTCTCAAGTAGACTAAACTCTTTTCACATTTTCTATGGATCCTCTTTGTCTCCACTTCCCACACGAGGATTATAGGCATGCACCACCATGCTAGGTCTTCGCCATAGCATGCTGTGATAGACAGAGGACCCAAGAACTTGCTATTTGATGGATAAGTGTTCTTGCTAGCCTGGGAGCCTGAAGGATTCTGCATGCTCGCAAGCTTCCCAGGGAAACAGGCTCACTGTGTGAGCACAGAGGAGCAAGGCTCTACTGGAGAGGCCTTGCTCATAGAGTTAGGGTCACAGGCTCCCCACAGGCCTTCACATCCACATAGGCTCTGGAGCCAGTGGCTCTTCAGGAGCTCGGGATCTGAGGCAGTCACACAAGGAAATACAGACAGACATGTGCTCCCCGTATCGCTGTCCTCACAGGACTGCTGGGGTCATGGTGGAGGCTTGTGGTATAACATGACCAGAACGAAGAGAAACACAGACAAAATGGCGGCAGCTGGCAACCAGAACATGGCGTCAGACACCACGGCCACAGAAGCTTGCTAGCTATGGGCCACGCTGTGCGGCCTTGAAGCACAACAGTATCGATTTCGTGGTTGTAAAACAAAACGTACCTTCAACGGCAGAACTCAGTTTTATGACACCTTGAATAAAAACAGAAGATGGGAGTTATATAATGAACCCTGGTTACCGTTTCTTCTCCCCCAGTTTTCACATAACACATATTTCAGGTCTGGATATTTTTGGTGTTGGCATTTTGAGAAATTAAATAAACAATTTCAAAAATGAAAGACAGCAGCTATCAGTACTTTTTTAAAAAATCAAAAAAACAAAAAATTCCAAAACAACCAACTGGTCCTGGGGATCATTTTACACAGGTTGGGGCAGAGTTTGTGTTGAAATACATAATAGGTGGTTGAAAACCAAGGCGTATTATATCCCTCTGCACCCTTCTCTGAGCTGGCTGGGTAAGAGGCTCTTTGCTTAGTCTTCAGATTTAGTTTCTGTCTTTGCCGGTGAGCAATGCATAGGTGACCTGGGTATGTCAGGTCATGGAGAAAATAGAGAGTACTCGTGACTGGACCATTGTTTGTTTCCCCTTAAATATAAAGACAGAAATGGTAAGATAAAGTAAATTAGACCTTGTCCAGCAGTTTAATTTAAAACGTGTGTGTGTTTTGTAAACTATAGTTATAGACAGTTAACATGCTCTAATTTCTCACATCTCTGCATCTCTACATATGTGTGTGGATACAGGTTTGCCCTTTCGGCCAGGAGAGAACTGCATGTATTGGTCTTCTTCTACCCAAGTTTTAGACAGAATCTTGTTTGTGCTGTGTTTGCTGGACCAGTTGGTTCGAACTCTCTGGGATGTTCTCCACTCTCTGCCTCTCTTCTTGCCTGGAGCCTTGGTATTCGAGTGCGTGCAACAGGAAAATCTTTCTGTGGGTTCCAGGGATCTGAAGTCAGGTCCGCAGGAAGTGGCTTTTGCTCACCCGTCTCATTCTCTCTAATTTCTGTGCCTCAACTGTGATCTGTTGTTTGGTGCCGTAGTGTCTACAGCACTGTGTGCTTGAATATGCACTCACTTCTCTTTTAAACTGGGAAGATTTCTAATTTAAAGGGAAGCGAAAGTCCTTTCAACATGACCAAACCTCAGCTGGTATCAGCCAGCTTACAAGGCATGCCTGCATATACACGTACGCTCGTTGCTGAGGTCGCTGACATGAATGGCGTGGAGTGTACGATCTAAAAAACGATGAGGAAGGCACATTGGTCCTTAGACAGCATCCCTATAGCAAGGCATTCTTTTTAATGAATGATGTCTTAGCATAGCAGCCAGCAACTCAAACCGTACTGCCTGCCCCCTTTCCAAATCACACATTGGTTTATACACCAACCTGTCTCCAACACATTACTGTCATTACATCATTTATAATCTTAACCCATTTCTTACATAAATATACATTTTTTTACTATAATAATTTTAATAACTGTAAACACTTGAATCACGAGGACCCCCACTGAATGAGGTAGGCAGAGGCATGCAGTAGGCACAGAACACCTGTAAATAGCTCTAGAAATAGGAGGTAACAAGTTGCAGTTAGGAAGTTTAGGATTTCAGTAATCTGTGACCACTGTTCCAACAATGCTGGGCACTGGATAGAACACATTGTCAAGCCGATAGGTAAGGGAAGTGTGGTCAAGGGCTTGGGTGGTTTAATGAGACCCTAGGTTCAATCCTTGGTATCACACAAACATTGTGTACTGTCTGTCTCTGAACTATCCCACCAGCCCGTTTTTCTTTCTTTTTTTTTAAAAGATTTATTTATTTTATGTATATGAGTGCTCTATTTGCATGCATGCCTGCATGACACAGGAGGATATCACATCCCATTACAGATGCTGTGAGCCACCATGTGGTTGCTGGGAATTGAGCTCAGGACCTCTGGGAGAGCAGTCAGTGCTCTTAACCGTTGAGCCATCTCTCCAGCTACATTTGTTTTTAATGTAACTTATTTAATTGTGAATTTATGTAATTTAAATGGTAGCACTGGGCTCACAGCTTCCTGGAAAGGCAAGAGCCGGAGGGCTGGTTCTGCAAGCTGGGAGGAACCAGGCTTTGGGCACCACGGACATCACTGACTGTCCTGACACTCTAGTTCAGGGAAGAAAACTTGCTTATACTCAGTGACGTAGCTTAAGTGTAACTAAACAGACCAGATGTAAACAACTGAGCACTCACAACAGTTTGTCAGCATCTCAAGGCCTCTCAAAACTATCAGATGCAGGAAATAGTGCTACGTTCATTACACAGAAGCAACATACATCGACATCCAGTAAGAGGGAAAGCTAAGAGGATTTGCCCCTTTTGTGGTCAAATAATTAAACCACAAGGTGAGGTCGGGTCTGAGCATTAAGCATTAATTAATGATCTGCAGTAGGAATTTTACATAGGTTAAAAGTTAGCTCCCCGGTCATATCCATTACAGATTCTAACATTGTTATTCTTGTGTAGATACACGATATATGAGTGTGAGCATGTGTGTCAGAGTGTGTGCACAGGTCAGAGGACAACGTTGTGAATTCTGTTCTAGCCTCCCATAAGGTGGGTTCCTAGAATCAAGCTCAGGACCAGGACTGGACTGTAAGTTCCTTTACCCACTGAGATATTTTGCTCACTCCTCGGCCACACTCCCTTCTGTATGTAACTGTGGTATCAACAGATGCTGTTCATTAAAACAATGTACATTAACTGTGTGCAGAGACAGTCTCTGGAAGGACACCTAGACAAATTCTAGTACTGGGGTGGCCTTGGAGGGAGCCCAGTGACGTGTTTACTGAGTGAAAGAAAAAACTTTAAAAGAACTATCTGATTCTAGAACTTTCATTATAAGCACTATTTTCATGGAAGCATTAATGAGTCATTAACTTCAGATGGATGTTTCTTGTTTTCAAACAAGAAATTTGATTTTTCTCTATGTTAATATAGATCTTTATATTGTAAAGTAACTGTATTATAGTAAAAAAATCTAAGCTATATTATCATATATATGTGTACTGACTGGTTTTATGTGCCAACTTGACACAAGCTGGAGTTATCACAGAGAAAGGAGCCTCCCCTGAGGAAATGCTTACATGAGATCATGAGATCCAGCTGCAAGGCATTTTTTCAATTAGTGATCAAGTCGGGAGGGCCCATTGTGGGTGGTGCCATCCCTAGGCTTGTAGTCCTGAGTTCTATAAGAAAGCAAGCTGAGAAAACCAGGGGAAGCAAGCCAGTAAGCAGCATTCCTCCATGGCCTCTGCATCAGCTTCTGCTGCCAGGTTCCTTCCCTGTGTAAGTTCCAGTCCTGACTTCCTTTGGTGATGAACAGCAATGTGGAAGTGTAAGCTGAATAAACCCTTTCCTCCCCAACCTACTTCTTGGTCATGATGTTTTGTGTAGGAATACAAACCCTGAATAAGACATTATGTTCATAGGATGTCAGACAAGGTCTCTGCCATCTTAAAATATGCATATTTTAAAAGTTCTGGAAACACTTAAGTGACCAGTGTTGATGTTTTAAAACACACAGTATCCCTGACCTGCAAGATACAAGCTCAACATGACTTTGCAAGCAGTCAGCATTGACATTGCCTGGAACTCAGGTAAGCCACAGCACGGACATGCATGCAGATACACAGAATGGACCCCCACCGCCCACTCTTGAGTTCTTCACAGGGTTTCGGGAGGTTTTGAAAACTAAAAACAAAAAAACAAAAAGATGGAAAGAAGAGAATCGCCACTTCTTCCCTGAACTGGGCGTCTCAACAAGACAAGCTTCTAACCCGATGGTGCAGCCCACCTCATCCTGGGGGTGGGGTGGCGGGTGGGCGGGGAGCCAGTGGCCAGCCAGCCATGCCTGCTTTCTTCCTCAGTGACCAATTCCGCAAGCACCTGTTCCTCCTGTCTTCCCTTGGCTGTGTTTGCTCGCATGTAGTACTAGTGGTTGGACTGTTTAGATGTCATTTGTGTGAGGCAACGTTCACCCACAGAGTTAGCTCAGCTCTCTTTCTACTTTGGTTGTCGAGACAGCTTTATAAGATGACTGGGTCGGCCTTGGAATCACTCTGTAGCTCACGCAGGTTCTGAACCTATAACTCTCCAGTTTCCAGTTTCTAGGACAGTTAGATGCCGGGGCCCACCCTCCTTTAGTACTTCATGGATTCGTGGAATGGTCCCGACCCTGTCCTCTCTGCTCACTTTTTGGTGCTGAAGATTAAGCCCAGGGGCTTGCTTCTCTATGCTAAGCCCATGCTCTACCACTGACCTACAACTTGACCCCCCCCCCCCCCGTCCTCAGGGATGGGTTTTAACTACTCTAAAAGAACTCATAGGAGAAAGGATCAGGTTAAATCATGTTAAAGCGTGAAGGACTAGAGCTCACCAGGATCCTGCAGTAGCATCTCAATAGCCTCCCCCTACCTTTCTGCACATATACTTATTCACAGTCCTCTCTATGCTAGCCGGTGCTTGCTCCTTTCTTTGCCGAGCTAGCCTGATTGCTGTCCCACCTGAGCTGTGGAATCTTCCTGTACCTCTTTCTCTTCATCCAGAATCTGCACCAAGGCCCCTTCGTTGGCGGTTTCCAGATGACTGCACTCAGAGAACCCGCAAACCACCCCGAGTAGAGTTCTCGATCTGAAATGTTCTCATGCGGTCCCCTGGTTCCCCTGTCTTCTTTAGCAGGGCACGGTACAGTGAGACCCGTCTGTCCTGTTCATTTCCGGAACCTCTTGCCCAGTAGAATCCCTCCCATAAAATGAGCACTCAGTAAATACCTCTAAAACACTTTTTTTTTTTTTTTTTTTTGAGACCGAAACTCATGTAGCTCAGCCTGACCATGTACTCAACATGTCGCAGAGGATGCCCTCTAACTTGTAATCCTCCTGCCTCTGTTCCATAAGAGCTGGGATTATAAGCATGTACCATTGTGCCCCGCCTAGTAAATATTTATTGAATCAACTAACTGAATGATCTTTGCCAAGGTTATGAACTAAGGAGATTCTCAGTTCCAGAAAGTGTATTTCCAGTGTATCGTGAATAGTACTGAATTGCATTGATTACTGTCTGCCTATTTCTACTTGAAGACTGGTCTTTGGGTGGGAAAAAAGTTGTTGGGAGGCACTGAGGAATGGATATATATATATATATATATATATATATATATATATATATATATATGGTACTTCCTGCTGAAATAGTAACAAGATCTCAAAGAAATCAGATTGGCTGACTACTTATAGCAAGATCGTGCCCCAATTAGGCAAGAAATATTAGTGAATTAGTTTTACATCAAGTATCTCAAGAATCTGTAGTTCTCGTGTTATCAACCTGTTCCTAACTATAGCAGTGTTCATGCGATAAGGTATAGACAGAGAAAAGAAGGTCTCATAAAAAGTGGCTATGGTCTCCTGAAGGCTGGGGTCACAGGTGTGTGTCACCATGCCTGGCTGAGGTTTTAATATATCCTGCTTCTCATTAACTGCTGGGCTGCAGCTGGCAGGGCCCCTCGGAAGGTTGTCACCTCTTCAGACTCCTTCAACAGTGTTTCATTATTATTATTATTATTATTATTATTATTTTTAAGATAAAGACAGGAAGTCTTAATGCAAGCCGCAGAGCCTTTCGGGATGTCACCTCTAGCAGAATAAAAGACTTAGATGTTCTTCCTCACTCATTCCATCCACAGAGAGGCGAAGATTCTCCTCGCTCCTGAAGATGCTCAAAGCTCTGGCTCCTCTGAATATTGGGGGGGGGAGAGAGAGAGAGAGAGAGAGAGAGAGAGAGAGAGAGAGAGAGAGAGAGAGAGAGAGAGAGAGAGAGAGAGAGAGAAGGGACACCTGCTGCCCACCCTGTGACAGGCTTCATGGGCCTGAGAGCGCCCTCTGCCTGTTTCAGGGGTTAGGAGCCTGAGCATGCTCTTGATGGAGCTGCCTCCTGAACACTAATGAATGAGAGTGGAGGCAAGTCTTCATGAGAGCCTGAGGGCAGAGGCTGTAAGACCCTGTTAATGAGGGTAGGAGAGTGGGGGAAGAAGCCATCACTGGAGAGATGTTGATCCTTTTATGTGGTGGGAAGGATTGCAGGCACATATCCCTCTAGTAGAGGAGGAAATAGACCTAAGAAATATATGCTTTTACTTGTACTGTGGGAATCAAGCCCAGGCCTTCAGATGTGCCAGAGCTGCGCTCACCCCACAAGATATCCAACTTCAGTGTTTTAAATGCCCCCTGTATCCCCATTAGAACCATGTATGATGAGTTCCAGGCCAAGAAAGAAGAGTTTAAACCAACCAACCAACCAACCAACCAAAACCTGTATTTTAAAAAATCATTTAGAGGAAATACAAAGAGCCATCACTTGCTAAGCCAAAATGCCAAGGCAAAATAAAAATATAAAAAAAATAACTATTACATTTCAAGAAATGGCTATTATGATCCTTTAAAAAATTATTACATCAGAAATATTTAACCGTGTGTCCCTCTGGCGTCCCTAAAATCGATTAAAAAAAAATAAAAATAAAAAAAAAGACTTTGAGGAATTCCGCAGGCTCTGATCCCTAGCGCCATTTTGAAGAGAACCGTAGACATGTCTTGTTTAGCAGAGAGCTGTCCAGTAAGACCCAGCGGAAGGCCACAAAGATGAAACAGAATCAGGGGCCACACCATTGGATGGACAAAGTTCAGGGCGAGTTCAATGTGCACAATCATAAAATGGGCTGAGAAGTTTATGGAAAATGGATAATTCAGAACATGTGACCAAAGTCTGAGGAGCGGACCCACGAGTGGCGAAAACTTGTCCCTAAGGGACCAGGCGTGGGCTCCTCAGCTGAGGGGCTGGAAGCCTGTGGGTGTCAGAACAGCCGCTGGCCACTGATTCTTATGGTGCCTCCTCTTGAGTGGAAGTGTTTGTTCTGATATGGACAGGCATGCCCTCCAAAGGCACTTGTGTGGTGGAAAGTTTGGTCCTCAAGGCAATGCTCAGGGCTGGGATTTCGAGAGTGACTGGATCAGAAGGACATTTGGCAAATCAATAAGGTCTCAAGCCACTGATAGATTCATAATTGAATAGACTGCAGGGGAGGGGTAGTAGATGCTATGAAAGGAAAGGTGGTCCTGTGGTGGCGTGCTGTATCATGGTGGTGGGGGCACAATGGTGGAGGATTGCTCACCTTAAAGCAGCTAAAAAAGAATGGGGGTGGAAGGAGGGAAGGAGAGAGGAGGCAGACAGACAGACAGACAGACAGAGAGAACAAAGAGTTCTGGGGATGGAGTCCCAGAATCTCCTTCAGGAACATGCCCCTACTAACTTTTCAGAATTCCATTGTCTTCTAGTAGAGCCACAGGCTGATGACTAAGCCCTCGCGCATGAGATGCTGGGGGACATTTCTGATCCAAATAGAAATGACTGTAATCATTTCTGATTACAATGCAGAAATCTGATTAAAAAAAAAAGAAGAAGAAGAAGAAGTCTGTTTACAAGCCTCTATGCATTGCAGGGTGATACATTTCATGGCAACAGCAAGTTAGACCTGACTGGTCTCACCTCAGATTGCCCCCCACTCCCCCAGTCTGGCCGCGTCATTCTTTTGTGTCCCTGAAAGCTAGGTAGCTGGAGCTTCTTCTCCCCATTCATCCATCATTGCCTGCTGAGTGCATGAGGGTTTTCTCCAGAAGTTTCCCCGAGCCTCTCCCTTAGCTCCCTCCTTGCAGTGATTCTCCTGCGGGTCCCAAGTTCTCTTCCGGGAGCACAGTCATCTTTGCTGATTTGATTCATGCCACTAGTCGCCTCTAGAATGCAAGCCCCATGAGAACAGAGAGCAAGACTCCCTTTGATCACTGTGGAATTCCTGGCTTCAGCAAGTGCTGGATAAATATTTGTCAAGCAGATGAATTGAATATCTGATGCTGCTGATAAGGACTCCCTCCTCACCAGAGCCTTAATAACTCACCGCTATTCTTTTTGCTCATGTGCTGTGCAAACCTGGGTACCCAGCCACAGGAAGTGGACAAGTCCGTGTGACTTATTAATCGCTCAGCTGTGGTCTGTGGGTGCAGCTGGTCACCCCCGAAAACTCAGGAAGCCCAGGAAAAGAAGCCATGAGAAGCCCCTGGGAATGTGTGGGTTTGGGGTTGCAAGGGTCAGGCGCGATTTGTGCTCTCTCTCATTTATGGCTTAAGGGGAAATAGGGGCAGGGGGTTTTCTTAGGAGTCCTGAGAAGTTAGTGGTGGTCAGACTGAAGCCCTTCTAAGTTGAGGTTACAACCTGTTTTTTGCTGGGTCAGGAGCTATTTTTTAACCCCACATTTACAGCAGAAGGAAGCTGCTAACTCAGGACCGGGCAAAGCTGCCACTTCCCACAGTAACTGTGCTCAGAGTTTTGTTCACCTCCTCTTGGGGATGCACCTCGACATATAGTTCCCATAGATACAGGAAACGTGGCTCCTCTGGAAAGTGGCTCTCTACAGTTTTCTTGCATCACCTATCACTGTTTCCATTAGTTATATAAGCAAACATCTTGATTGGTGTCTTTATAACTTTCATTTTATAATTTCAAAGTGTCTTCTTTTATACCTCTCACTCTTCTATACCATACACACACACACACACATACACACACACACCTGTACACACACATCTATACACACATATACATACATATACACATCTGTACATACATATTCATACACATATATGTATTCATACACACATATACTCATTTGTCCACACATGTATGCACATATCCATACACATATACACACATACACACCCACATTAATATGCACACACATCCATACACACACACACACGAACACACACATGCATATACACACACACCAGCACACACACACACACAAACACACATGCACACACACAGACACACTTGTACAAACACATCTGTATACACACATATACACACACACAACTGTGTAGGGCGTGGAATTCAGAGCCTTGACACGAAAACACAGCTCTCACCTTATTCTTATTCTGGAGCTAGCTACCATGGTAGATACCTCTTTCCAACGTGCTAACAGTTTGATGAAGTTTTTATAGTTACAGAACAAAGTCATAAGTCAAGACATTTACAAAACATATTGGTGAGACTATTAGGTATGACTGCTGAGGGGAATAACTCCGATCTTAGGTGCTGTCTGATGGCATTCTTAGCCTCTGGGTTGGAGGAAGCTTGTGGCCTGTTAGAACTTTCCAGAAGGAGTTACCTTTCCAGAAGGGTGTTAGGTCAAACATGGGTGGGCAATGAATGACTGTTAAGGGGCTAAAGATTGCCAAGGGGACTTGGGGGTCCAGATTCACAGCATTCCACTTCCCCAAATTTCAAGCTTTATCCAGTCAACCAGCTTTGTGGGTCCTCCCTCCCTTCCTCTCTCCTTCTGTTTCTTTCCCCTCCCCCCTTTCTTTCTCTTTTAAAGGCAAGGTTTCACTGAGTAGTCCCGACTGGCCAGGAGCTCAGATCTGCTAGTGTCTGTCTCCTACAGGCACGGGCACACCAGGCTAGCCTTGTGGATGCTTTAACGGCGTGAGGTTAATTTACTTTTCCTGGGTGTTCAGTTCCCACAGGCAGGCTGTCTACCATTGTCTACCATTGAGTCACACTCGCCACCTGGTTCAGTAGACCTGGTTCTGTAGTTGGAGATGGGGAGAGTCCACCCACTCACATAAGTCTTTGTTTTTGAAGGAGAACACGCTTCACCGAGTCAGAGCTACCGAGCTGCAGACATTGCTCCCCTCATTTTCTAATAACCACGTGTTCTGAACCGGTGCCCGGTGCCACCTCTGATCCTTGCCCCACCACTCCCTCCGCGGTGCACAATACCGCATTTATAGCTTTTGAATGTGTACCATTTGAAAGCGCAGGGACAGGAGGCAGATGCAGGCACACCTTTGATCTTTCATCCTTGCGGGTTAAGTGAGGGCAGACACCTGGCAGCTGCGAACTGGAAACAAAATGATGGCTGGGACCGGAATGACCTGAAACGCTGCAGTGACTGAGCCACAGGGGCATTGGAGCCTGTATGCAGGTCTCTGCATACAGGGGTATCGGACTCTGTATGCAGGCAGAGGGCCTGATCTGGGATAGCACCTTGAACGACCTGGCTGGGGCTGGCTGGGGCTGGCTGGGGCGCATGGACTTACTAGGCAAGAGGTCAGGAAAGATCCAGCAGCTGAATTAAGCAAAGTCAACAAACTATGCAGAGATGGCAGCTATGCACCGGTGCCGACGGGCTATTCCGGTGAAAGTGCATTTAGAGTGCTCTCGGTCCCTCATGGTACTCTAAAAGGATTCCTCCTTGGTACCAAGATGTCACAAACGCTTCAGGTTCCCAAGTCCTCGGCGGGACCGTATTGCCCCCTGGCGTCCTTGTGCTGTTACTACGCCCTTGCCCAGGAAGCCAGAGATGTCGATCGCATCCACGAAAGGCGGAGCTTCCAGTCCCCCCCCCCCCCCCCGCACATGGAGAAGTCTGTCTGGCAGTACAGGATTGAAAGCCAGTTTTAAACCCCAAGCTAGACCTGGGAGGGAACTTCGGAATTAAAGTTCCTCCTTCCTCACTCTGAGCCTGGCCTTCTGAATGTTCCAGAAGCTTCGAAAAGAAGTAAGTCAGATTTGAATCGGCTGGTTTTTAATATTGGTGGTCGTGTGGTTACTGCACCCCACTTCTCAGTCGACTCAAAAGTGGTCTGGGCTCGAAAATCTTTCCTGACTTCTCTTCAGCGACTGCCACGTGATAGGTGTTGGATGCCTCTCTGCTGTCAAGCTTCTCCGACTGTATGGGAAGGCAAGGGCGGGGAATAGTCCTGAACTGCATCTGTGTGGTGAGGCTTCTGTTCAGTAAAAAAGTGTCCAGTAATAAACAGTTGGGTAACGTCCAAATGGGGCAAAAGCATCAGGGGCTTGATCAACACAGCAACCCTACCCAAGGCAAGAAGTCAGCTTCTGGGTGGCACAGGGAAGTGTGTCCGTGTGTGTGTGTCCGTGTGTGTGTGTCCGTGTGTGTATGTGTGTGTGTGTGTGTGTACAGGTGTGTGAATGCACGTTTGTGTGCGGGGGTCAGAAGATGACCTCCAGGTCTCCTGGCACCTTCCCTTGTAGCCTGATATTTACATGGGTTCTGGGAATTGAATTTGAGGTCAGCATCTTATTGACAGAACCTTCTCCCAGTCCGTATTTTGTTCTGAACACAAGCTATGCTTGCTTTTAGTTTTTTTTTTTTTTCCTCTTTAAATAACAACAGGCTCTCAGGTAGCCTAGTCTGGCCTCCACGTCTAACCAAGGCTGACCCTGAACTCCAGATCCTCTGCCTCTGCTGTTCATGTGCTGGGATCGCAGACATCTGGTCACTGCCCTCCCTGCTCACCTTACACACTCATTTATGAAACAGCATCATGGCAGAAGGCGCAACTCCTGTCAAGGGCTTAAATTTTAGAGTCATACTGAGCCAACAGTTACCAATATTGTCTGTTGTCCGTGTGACTTTGGGGGAAAGACAAATCACTTGATCTTTTTGTATCTTTTTTTCCTCAGCCGTCAAAATGAGGCGGATGCTAGGGGTAGATGCATCCCCAGGGCCTCGTAAACACTTCATGCTTCACAGGCATTGACTAGTGAGGAGAACCGTATGGCTTTTCTACCAGCAGAGGTTAAAGATATTCATAATTGGGTTGCGGTTGTAGGCGAGTGCCAAGTTCTTTCCTGTTACATGCAAAGCCCTGGGTCCCATCCTCAGCATGGAAAAACAAAACAAAAAAAAAACCCGAATTGTTGAAGGGCAGGGCTCAATCCATTCTATAAGGTATTGTTAAATCCTCACATGCGGATGACCCGACAGGCAAAGGCATGTGCTGCCGGACCTGAGGGTTTTGAGTCCCAGGATCAACATGGCGAGAACTATTGTCCTATGACCTCCACATGCGTGCTGTGATGTAAGGGCTTGAGTGCACACACACACACACACACACACACACACGCACACACACACACACACATGCACAGTAACAACAGCAGCAAGATTTCCAAAGGCGGAGCCATGGCTCAACTGGCGAGGCTTCTCCAGTGTTGGTGTCATCCTTGAGACTGGTCAAGGAACTCCTTCACTGACACAGATTTCTGCGTTTTGAGTGTGTGCTGGGCCTGGGAGGCTCTGCTATTCCCCCTCTCCAGGTCACAGCTCCATCTCAGGCCACAGCTGGGCCACTAAGAACAGGGATAAAGGGTCTTCTATCACTGGCTCCTTTGAGGGAGCAAGCACAGAGCATGTGATAATGTTGCATAAGCATACATGAGAATTGGAGACATCTGACCGTAGGATTTTTTTTTCTTGAATCCCCCATCTGCCTAAAAGCAGAGCCTCTCCAAATAACTTATTCCTTGAAAACCTAGAATTAACTAGTAAAGATGGACCATTATCTGCAGAGAGAAAGCTATACACTGAACAGTTGTAACAAATTGCCATCTCTCCTTCATTTTCTTAAGTGTCCATTTATCTTTGTGTTTTTCTTATTTTTTTGTTTTTGTTTTTGTTTTTGTTTTGTTTGACAAGGTCTTACTCTGTGGCTCTGGAGGTCCTGGAACTCACTCTGTAGACCAGGCTGTCCTTGAACTCACAGAGATCTGCCTGTCTCTGCCTCCCAAGTGCTAAGGTTAAAGGCGTGTGCACCCACCCCTTCTCGAATTTTTATTTGAAATTGTGTGCATCGGTGTACATCTGTGTGTGGGTATGTGCACATGAATGCAGTTGTTTGCAGAGGCCAGTAGAGGGCGCTGGATTTCCTGGAGCTGGAGCTGCAGCCAGTTTTGCCAACCACGTGATGTAGATGCTGGGAACCACCTCCTGTTCCTCTGGAAGAGCAGTGTGTGCTCTTAACCATAGAGCCTTCTCTGCAGTCCCCATTTATCTTGCTATAAGTAATTTGTGTTCCCTTCAGTGTGTTCTCTTTCTCCTGCTCTCATGAAGCTGGTTTGTAAGTTCCTAGTTGTAGGCCTTTGCTGAGACAAGCATTTCTGTAAACTCCTACATGTGCATGAATAAAAGTCCCTCGAACCCCCCTTGCTGATCTATCCCGTGAAAGTTTAATTTGCAGCCCCTCAAACAGTAAACTAGGAGCACAGAGGAAAAACTCTCCCTCTGTGTCTCTGGCCAAATGTTAAACTCCATTGGGTTACCTCCCAGGCCTCATTTGAGTCAGGATGTTCCGTTCAAGGAGCTGTCACAAACAAGTGGATCAGAATGCTCCACTAATGGCTAATGTGATAACACTTGTGAAAAGTATTACCACCCCTTTTGTCATGCTGGAAATCAAGATCAAAGTCTTAAGCATGCTAGGCAAACATTCTGCCACCGAGCTACTACACCTTGCCTGTTGTCTCTTAACATGTCTACACTAACAGAAGTGCCAGGTAAGTGTTAAAGATAAATACTCATTGTATGGTGTAACACCAGCTTTTAAGATAACACAGGCTAGTTTAGGGTTCTAAACTTTCTAGATGTTCTTCTCTTCTTTTTGAAAACACACACTAGTTATACACAATAATGGACTCTGTCTAGGTCACTGTTTGATTACCAAGAAAAGACACCATGATCAGGGCAACCATTTTAAAAAGGATTGCTTACAGTTTCCAAGGGTTAGTCCATTACCATAGTTGGGAGCATGGGTAGCATAAAGGCAGATGCTGGAGCAGTAGCTGAGAACACTATATCCTGACCCATAGACAGAGAGAGAGAGAGAGAGACAGAGAGAGAGAGAGACAGAGAGAGACAGAGACAGAGAGAGACAGAGACAGAGAGAGACAGAGAGAGAGACAGAGACAGAGAGAGAGACAGAGAGAGAGACAGAGAGAGAGACAGAGAGAGAGAGATAGACAGAGACAGACAGAGAGAGTGAGAGAGAGAGAGACAGAGACAGAGACACACTCTGGGCTTGTCATGGGCTTTTGAAACCTCAAAGCCCATTTCCAATGACATACTTCCTCCAACAAGGCCTAATCCTTCTAATCCCTTCAAATGCGCCACTCTCTGGAAACCAGGCATGCAAATATACTTGCCTAAAGGGCAAGTTTCTGATTGTGTCATGTGACTCAGACTCACATGGTGTTTTGCTGAAGCAAGACCTGTGGGAGGACACATGAGTTTGGAGGAAGCATAATAAATAGGACTCAACAGACAGCAAGGGCGCTTACATAGCTGGCCTTGCAATGCTATTTATTATGGCTCAGTGGTTAAGAGCCACTTGCAGAGAGCTCAGGCTTGGTTCTCAGCACCCCTGTGGCAGCTTACAACTCCAGAATTCCAGTTTCAGGTTATGCCTTCTGGCATCTGCAGGCACCAGGCATGCCTGTGGCCAACACTCTTATACACACACATATACACACAAAAAAACCAGGATTTTAAAAAGAAAGAAAGAAGCTGTCTTTGCCTCCCCGTGCAACCATCAACTGTTGGGAGGATCTCCAGGAGGAATGAGCAATGAGCTCAGGAACCCCTCCCCATAAATAACTTTATTTTGGGTTGCAGCTTTGAAAATTTGCCTCTGTCCCAATGGAAAAATACATACTACTTAAAAAAAAAAGAAGCTAAAATTTTATTGCTAGACTAAGAGGGTTAAAATTAGACCATTTAAACATCTTTTGTGGGGTTGTTGTAGATTTGTAACATCCTCAGATTTACACAAAGATGGTCGATGATCAGAGAGATGAACTGTGCCAATCACCACCAACCAGGAAATATTCTTTTTCAAGAGAAGAACCGGGCCTTCTAATGGAGCATCCAGTGATGTCTGTGGGTCATGAGTTCTACACACCTGACAGAGCACCCATTGGCTTCCTTAGAATTCCAGTGCATCCCAGCAACCCGACCACTGAGACCCGTCAGCCTGGCTTTCATGTGACTGCCGTACCCACCACCCTGCAGAGGCAGAGTTCCTTCTTACAGGTTGTGGCAAAGGACTTGCAGGGCAATTGTCATTCTCTGAACTAAACAGAATGAATGGTGTGTCTTCTTTATAAACACAACCTAGCACATGGTGGTTGTCCGGAGCTTTGTGAGAAATTTTCCGTGTTTGGCCTGCAGGTATGTCTGTGCACCACATGTGTGCTGGGTGCCCAAGAAAGTCAGAAGAGGATCCCTTGGTAAACTGGCTGGCTCTGTGTGACAACTTGACACAAGCTGGAGTTATCCCAGAGAAAGGAGCCTCCCTTGAGAAAATGCCTCCATGGGATCCAGATGTAAGGCATTTTCTCAATTAGCAGTCAAGGGAAGGAGGGCCAATAGTGGGTGGTGCCATGCCTGGGCTGGTAGTCTTGGGTTCTATAAGAAAGCAAGCAAGGGGAAGCAATCCAGTAAGCAGCACCCCTCCATGGCCTCTGCATCAGCTCCTGCCTCTAGGTTCCTGCCCTGTGTGAGTTCCTGTCCTGTCTTCCTTCGGTGATGAACAGCAATGTGGAAATGCAAGCTGAATAAACCCTTTCCTCCCCAACTCCTTCTTGGTCATGATGTTTTGTGCAGGAATAGAAACCCTGACTAGGACACTTGGAAATGGAGTTACAGATGGTGAGGGGCCATGTGGGTGCTGGGAATTGAACTCAGGTCATCTAGAAGAGCAACAGGTGTTCTAAAGGCCCAGCCATCTCTCCAGTTCCTCTGAGTAATTTAAATCTGAGAATCTATAAATGTAAGCCACATTTCTGATTCTACGTGCTTATACAAACTGTGTCTTGATATTTGACAGCTGCCATGTAAGCGGAATGTTCTTGTTTTCACCATAAACCAAAAAGACATTACACTTTTCTAAGTGTATCGAGATCATCTTAAAAAGAACACCCGCGCGACCTGGCAGAAATAGTCTAACAGCCCCATTCTTCTTTCTGGGTCTGTGAAACCACTGACCAGATGCTGGCTTTCCCGAGCTGGGATTTGTCTTGGAGATCCTTCAACCCTCCAGGCTTCTGTTCCTCCTGGCCAACCTCTATGTTCAGCAACTCTGAAACAGTCTAAGGTCCTTCACTTTCTAGTCTCCTTCCAATCCCTGGAACTCTTGGAAGAAGAGAAAATTCATTTTCTCTGCCCTCCCAGTTCACAGGTCTATGGGAATCACAGTATTTCTTAGTTATAATATCCAGTGCCCTGGTCACAGGGGGAACACAACACATGACACAGAAGCCTTCCGAATGTGGCAAGGCCCTTAGGTGCAGCCTGGTGACATGGTGGGTGAGTGCTATGTTTGCATAAATGTCCCCATGAGGCCCTAGGCTTTGTCCTAGCCTGGAGCACTGTTGGGACATAGGAAAAACTTCAAGAAATGGGACCCAGTGGAAGGATTTACATCTTTGAGATGGGGGTGTGTGCTGGCTAGCTTTATGTCAACTTGATATAAGTTAGAGTTATCCAAAAGGAGGGAACCTCAATTGAGAAAAGGCTTCCATAAGACCTGACTGTAGGGCATTTTCTTTCTTTCTTTCTTTCTTTCTTTCTTTCTTTCTTTCTTTCTTTCTTTCTTTCTTTCTTTCTTTCTCTCTCTCTCTCTCTCTCTCTCTCTCTCTCTCTCTCTCTCTCTCTCTCTCTCTCTCTCTCTCTCTCCCTCCCTCCCCCCTCCCTCCCTCCCTTCCTTTCTTCCTTTTTTCTTTCTCTTTCTTTTTATAAATTTACTTATTATTTATTTAATATATATGAGTATCTGTAGCTGTTTTCAGACATACCAGAAGAGGGCATCAGTTCCCAGTACAGATGGTTGTGAGCCACCATGTGGTTGCTGGGAATTGAACTCAGGGCTTCTGGAAGAGCAGTCAGTGCTCTTAACCACTGAGCCATCTCTCCCACCCCAGGAAATTTTCTTAATAGTGATTGATGGGAAGGGCCCAACCCATGATGGGTGATGCCACCTCTGGGCTGGTGGTCCTGGGTTGTACAAGAAAGCAGGCTGAGGAAGCCAGGGGAAGCAAGCCAGTAAGCAGCTCTCCTCCATAACCTCTGCATCAGCTCCTGCCTCCAGGTTCCTTCCCTGCTTGAGTTCCTGCCCTCACTGCTTTTGATGAAGAACTGTTGCATGGAACCATGAGTGAAATAAGTCTTCTCTTCCCCAACTTGCTTTTGGTCATGATGTTTTGTCATAGCAATAGTAATCTTGATAAGACAGCATATGCATGCCCTCAAAGGTGATGTTGGGATCCCTCCCCCTCACCTTTTCCCTCTCTCTCTCCCTCTGTTCCTCCCTCCCTCCTCCACTGTAGGATGTGCCACCTCACCACAGGCCTAAAAGACCTTCAAAGTCTAAATCAACCTTTCTTCTTTTTAAGCTGACTCACCCCTCAGATATTTGCTATAGTAATGGAAAACTAACTCAGGACAAGAGATGCACCCAGTAAAGAGAGGAAGAAACGCGTCAGCTGACAGGCCACATGTTGCTTGGCTGCGTCTAGCTGAAAAGACCACCCACCTCATGGAAACTGTTTATTTCAGTCAGAGACACAACTAATTTTTTAAGGTAAAAACAGCTTCTTTTTTCTTTCTTTCTAGGCAAACTGAGCCACACCCAGAGTCCGAGAAAGGTTTTGAACTTATTTTCTATTTTATTTACTGTTTCTGTTTTCTTCTTATGAGCTACGGTCGCTCTGACTGACCTGGAACTCACTCTGTAGACCAGGTTGGCCTTTCTCTGCCTCCTGAGGGCTGGGATTAGAGGTGTGCACCACTACACCTTTCTTGAACTTGCTTTTTCAACAGATATTTTCTCCCTCACACTCATGCAGGATGGAAGGAAGTCTGATGTAAGGACACTGGAGCAAATATAGAATTAACGAAGTCAATCCACTTTCAGAAGCTATTTTAAGGGCTTTTTATCTTAACACTCAGACAAGTCAGTTCCCAGGGGAGCAACAAGAATAATTCTCTAAATCATGTAGCATCTCTGTTGAAACCGAGAAGTGACTCCTATTTAACTTATCACAGGAGAAGGAACCTCTCCACTGCCAACCCGTGTTAGAGTAGCAATGGAGGCCTGCTTGAAGGAAATAAAAATAAATAAATTAATTAATTAATAAAGAATTAGGGGCTGGTGAGATGGCTCAGCGGGTAAGAGCACCGACTGCTCTTCCAAAGGTGCAGAGTTCAAATCCCAGCAACCACATGGTGGCTCACAACCATCCCTTAACAAGATCTGTCGCCCTCTTCTAGAGTGTCTGAAGACAGCTACAGTGTACTTACATATAATAAATAAATATTAAAAAAAAAAAAAACTCTGTCCTTTCTTTTCTGGAAGACTTAAAACTTAAAAAAAAAAAAAAAAGGGCCGGGTGTGGTGGCGCACGCCTTTAATCCCAGCACTTGGGAGGCAGAGGAGGGGGATTTCTGAGTTCGAGGCCAGCCTGGTCTACAGAGTGAGTACCAGGACAGCCAGAACTGCACAGAGAAACCCTGTCTCAAAAAAACCACCACCACCACCAACAAAAAAGTGTTTATTTATTTTTATTTGTGTGATTGTTCTACATGTATGTATGTATGTATGTATGTATGTATATATGTATGTATGTATGTATGTATGTGCTTGCCTGGTGCTGGAGAGGTCAGAAAGAGGCATTGAATTCACCAGAACTGAAGTTACCTTCTCCTGCTCTCCTTTCTCTCTTCCTTTCTTCCTCCTCCTCATCTCTCTTTCTCCCTCTCTCCTCCCTCTCCCCTTCTCTCTTTCTCTCTCCTCCCTTCTCTCTTCTCTCCATCCTGGAACACACTCTGTAGAGCTTTAGAACGCAGAGATCTGTCTGACTCTGCTTCCCGAGTGGTGGGATTAAAGCCGTGCACCTCACTCCCACACAGTTCATTATCCTTTCTTAAAAGCTAATGAGAATCCCACAATACTAGGGAGTAATTAAGATCTTAGATTCTGTACATTGCTCAATGTCTGTCTTTTACCTTGCACTACTTTAGTGCCCTCCCTCCCTCCCTCCCTCCCTTCCTTCCTCCCTTCCTTCCTTCCTTCCTTCCTTCCTTCCTTCCTTCCTTCCTTCCTTCCTTCCTCCTCCT
>NC_034607.1:37043008-37046429 GCF_900095145.1 Mus pahari | reverse complement strand
TCCTCCTCCTCCTCCTCCTCCTCCTCCTCCTCCTCTGTTTTACATTTTATTTTAGGTCTATGGGTATTTTGTCAGCATATATCTATGTAACATGTGGGTGCCTACTGCCCATCGTGGTCAGAAAAGAACATCAGATCCTTTAGAATTGGAGTTGTGGTCTGCTCAGGTGGAAGGAATTGAACCTGGGTCCTCTGGAAGAGCATTCAGTGCTAACTACTGAGCCATCTCTCCACCCACCATGCCTGCCCCCCCCCCCCCTTCATTTTCTTGGTTCCGTTCCTGCTGCTTTCCACTAGCACCGGAAGCCCATGGTCTACATCTAGCAACTCCACGCTGAGATGCGGAAGCCCCTTGCAGCTGGTCCTTTCTCTGGAGTCGTCCCCCCTCCCCCCCGAGCCTGCCCAGCTGGATTCTTGCACCCGAAGCCACATCCTCCTCTACCTTTCCCAGTCTCCCCTCAGTAGACTCCTAACCGTCTTTCACCTCTCCTTGAGAATCTCCTTGTGTGGAAAGATGGAAGAGCACTGCCTAAAGGATGGAGTTCAGGACCAGCTCAGCTTGAGCCAGCCTCGACCTCCTGGCTTCCCCGATGACCCTCCTCTGCAGTCAGACTCTTTCCTCCACACAGGAGCTTGTATGTACCTTGTATGCACCTGGGGAGACCGCTCCCTGCTTCTGACAGACAGGCAGACATTCCCAATCCTCACCAGTCACAACTGTCTCTCTGCCACGTTGCTTTCTGCTTGGTGTATCTCTACCACAGTCAAATGGAAGGAATTGAACCTGGGTCCTCTGGAGGATGGGTTTAACAGGGTTTTCTCTCCCTCCACCCCCTTTGTGTCTCTCCCTCTCCCAGTTTTGAGACAGAGCCTCACTATATCCCTTGGGCTGGCCTGGAACTCTCTATCTAGCTTGGGCTGGCCTGGAACTCATGATCTTCTTGCGTCAACCGTCATAGTTATAATTCTTCCTTTCTGTCTCTATTGCCCTTAATGAGCTGCACATTCTGTTAAAATACCATTTCTGATGGCCACCGTAAAAATGTTGCTCTTTAGGAGGACTAATTGATTGAAAACATGGGTTGCTAGGATACGCACGAGCAGACAGCTATTCTAAGTAGGCAGTGAAGTAAACCCTGTGGTTAGTGCTGTTTGCTGCTGTGAATGAGAGACAGATGCTAATACTGATTGCTGATGTTACCATAGCCAGTGTCACTGTCACCTCCTCTCCACCTCGCCATCAGCACCGCTGCTACGGTCTCAGCCATCAGCACCTCCACCACTATCTCCACAGCTCCCATCTCATGTCTACCTTTACCTCCACTGCTGTTACATCATCTCCACCATAACCACCTCCATCTCCATCATCTCCACCATAACCACCTCCATCTCCATCATCTCTACCATAACCACCTCCATCTCCATCATCTCCACCGTAACTACCTCCATCTCCATCATCTCCACCATAACCACTTCCATCACCTCCACCATCTCCACCTCCACCACTTCCACCATAACCACCTCCATTATCTCCATCCCCACCAGCTCCACCAATTTCTACCATTATCACCTCTTCCATCTTGCTGTGTCATTGACAAGCCAGCCAGGATCGTCAACTGCCTTCATTAGCATCACTGAGCACCACCAAGTACTAGGCAGTGGGTTAGCAGTGTTAAAGTCATCTCACCCCACATTCAAGATTTTGAAATATATGACAACCGAGGCCCTGGGACCTTGCTGGCAACTTCATGATTACACGACTCAGTGTTGCAGGCACCGGCATTGTCTCTCTGGAAACAACTTACAGAAAACAAAAACAAAAACAAAAAAACCCTGAGAATGACATTTTTCTGTAACTGTCATCCTACAGGCTCTTATTTTGAGATTATATCTGCTCAAACCAGTTTCTTGGTTTGTATCTATGAGCTTCCAGGACAAGCTTCTGCCTATTTACCCTTCCTTTGCATCCTCTGTGATGTCAACACGCTTGTCTGTCCCCACATTTTCCTGACTTTAACTGTCTTTATCTGTATTCTAGTTCCTCAAGTACCAGTCAGTCATTCATTCTTCAGACATCTCAATTCTTTCCTTCCAGCCGACTCCACTTCTGAGGGTGGAAGAAGAAAAGCCTCTTTGACAGGGTCCCTTCTTCTTGCATCTCCACTCCACTGCCTTTGCTGAATTTGGTGCCATCTGTAAACTCCAGCATGCCTTCATTTTGTCTTACTATGTCAGCTCTTCTGGTTTCATTTCCTGGCTCACCGGGCCACATCCTTAGGGTTCCCCATTTCAGCAGTGGACTTTTCTGTCTTCTTGTTGAGCTATCATTTAATTTATTCTGATTCACTCAGTAACTGTTTCTGCACTTAAAATCCTTTAGGGAGGCTTCCCAGGAGACGAACCAAGAATTCTTTTCTCTGTTGTGGGAGGTACTCGCTTCTGGTCTGTCTGTAACCGTGGCGGATCTGGTGATTCAGCCAAATCTAATAACATGCTTGAATGCTTGAACTTTCTCTGGGATTCCATATCTGGCCATTGGTTTGACTAATTCTTTTAGGTAGAATCATTTGTCTACCACACCTTTTGGAGGTCCATCAGATTTGGTGGTGCTCTACCTCTGAGCTACATACCCAGCCCCTGAAAGACCCAGACTCAGGCCTTTACTAGCTTAGCTCAAACCACCCATCCCGCTCTCTCATTTCCCTTTTCCCTTCTGCAAATTCTCAGAGTTGATCTTTCTTTCCTTTCCCTTTCCCTTTCCCTTTCCTTTTCCCTTTCCCTTTCCCTTTTTCCCTTTTTCCCTTTTTCCCTTTTTTTCCCTTTTTCCCTTTTTCCCTTTTTCCCTTTTTCCCGTTTCCCCTTTTCCCCTTTTTCCCTTTTTCCCTTTTTCCCTTTTTCCCTTTTTCCCTTTTTCCCTTTCCCTTCCTTCCTTCCTTCCTTCCTTCCTTCCTTCCCTCCTTCCTGTCTTTCCTTCTTTTCTTTTCTTATCAGGGTCTCACTCTGTAGCCACAGCTAGTCTACAAGTCACTATACAGACCAAGCTGACGTCAGACTCAGAGATCCACCTGTTTCTGGATTAAAGGTATGTATCACCATGGCCAGCCATGTGACCTCTTATGAAACAATACACATTCTGATAAATATGATAGTTATTAGTGTCTTATCTTCTTAATAGTATCCATAATTTAATTACTTTGTACATTTCTAATAAGAACTAACTGGAATCAGAAAGGAAAAATCCAAGTAGGAGGCTGAAGAGATGGTTCAGTGGTTATGAGCACTTACTATTCCTATAGAAGACCTAACTTCTGTTTCCAGCAGTGATATGGCTGCCCATCACCAACTACAGTTCCAGGGGACCTAACACTGCTTCTGACCTTCATGGGCCTCTGCACACACACACACACACACACACACACACA
>NC_034607.1:36999273-37039273 GCF_900095145.1 Mus pahari | reverse complement strand
CTTCCTCTGGCTGGCAGACATCCCGTCCTATTTTCTCTTCTGCCCAGTCATTGGGTGATCAGCCTTTATTGACAAGGCAGACAACAAATGGTAAGATTTGCTTACACAAACCAGAGACAGGGGATTCTCAGTAAAAATATTATGATAATGGTGTGTTCAGATTGAGACAAGACAAAAAGTCAGGCCGGGCGTGGTGGCGCATGCCTTTAATCCCAGCACTCGGGAGGCAGAGGCAGGAGGATTTCTGAGTTCGAGGCCAGCGTGATCTATAAAGTGAGTTCCAGGACAGCCAGAGCTACACAGAGAAACCCTGCCTCGAAAAACAAAACAAAACAAAAAAAAAAAAAAAAAAAAAAAAAGACATTAAAGTCAGAGGTCTCAACATTTGCATAATCAAAGGGTAAACTTTATGCAGTGTGCAAAAAATTATGCCTACAACAGGGCATTCTCTTTAGGAGAAGAACTGCTGAGACTCTGGTGGAAGAGAACTTTCCTTGGGCCCCATCTATGTGAAAGGGTATGGTAGTATTATTCACATAATAATATGAATAGTTTCATACAGTAGCATGCACTGCCAACCTCCGAAGGAGGAAAGAGAGCATAGTTTGCCACTTGACAAAAGCAAGCAAGAATCTGAATTCAGTGGCAGTCTTCAAAGGGTTAATCGCACAAGGAACCTGCAACCACACGGTGTTCTCTTGCCGAGTATTCTGGTAGCTGTAGTGTGAGTTTTGTCATTATTTCTAAAGCATTGATTTTTTTTCTTTCTCTCTCTGAGCATTTGAAACAAAGACAACATTGCCCAGGAGACGGTGTAACCCTGTAAATATTAGGCTGTCTTCCTTACTCTTTGATTTAGTTGTCTTGACACGGTTTCTTTGACTACTTAACGCATGGAAGAGCTGAATGAAAGCAGGCTACATCAGGAACTAGAGAGAAAGCAGGTGAGAAGACAGACAACTCTGTTTCTCTACTCTCTGGTCTCCCACTGCAAAAGTCAGAGGTGGGAGAGCTCTTTGTATAGTGTGCAACAGTTGCTTCAAGCTCCCTGCCACTATCTGATGAGGGATGGCGGCAACCTTAGCCGGGGAAAGCCGTGTAAGGGTGCTCCTTGGGAGCCTGATCACGTGGTCGAAGCCTGATCCCGTGGTTGAAGTATGAGGCCCTTTTCAAAACAAACCGGGAAGTTCTAACAGTGACCAACAAAGTGTAGACATGACTGTTCACGCAACTCCTTTGAAACCTATAGCAAAGCACATCGCCCACATTGTATCCACATTGTATCTTTTTTTTTTTTTTTTTTTTTAAACTCAATATGAAGTTCACTGTTTCAGCCAGGTTGTTTGGCCACAGAGCTCTTGCGATCTGCCCATCTCCATTCCCCAGACACAGAGGCTACAGGCACTTACATCATGCTTTGGCTTTCCTATGGGTAGCACAGACTCTAACTCAAGTTCTCTTGCGTGCATGGCAAGTGCACTTACCCACTGAGCCATCTCCCTAGCCCCTTATAGTATTATTATTATTTTTAAAGATTTATTTATTTATTTTATGTATGAGTACACTGTCTCTCTTTTCAGACACACCAGAAGAAGGTATTGGATCCCCATTACAGATGGTTGTGAACCACCATGTGGTCGCTGGGAATTGAACTCAGGNCCTCTGGAAGAGCAGTCAGTGCTCCTAACCGCCGAGCCATCTCTCCAGCTCCTTATTAGTATTATTTAAAGAATGTGTCAACAATAGTAATATCTATCATAGTAATAGTAATTCCATTATTTGTAGATTACGGAGCAAGCATACTGTTCCCTTATGTCAATGCTGGAGAGCCCTGAGGATTTTACATGAAAGTGTTTCTTCCCTGCAAGTTTTTCTTGTTTCCTGCAGGCTTCACCAAGGAAAAAGAGACTAATGGCCTCTGAAGGACCAGCCAGCCAGGCGAGATCAAGGAAAAGTGTCAGGGCTCAGGGTCTGGGATCCCACGTAGATCCCACACGTGCCAGGAGTTGTATGGAAATCAGAGTAAAGCATACAAAGATGTCAGAGTCTTACCCCCTGCCACTGTAAATGCCATCTAGCAAAAGGGACATTGGAGAAGCAATTAAGGATCTCAAGATGGGGAAACAATCCTGGATTATAGGGGTGGATCTAGCCTCAGCTCAGAGATCCTCAGATATGGAAGGAGTGAAGGCAGAGAGTTGGTATCCAAGCATCAAGTCACCTGGCTGTGGCTGGCTTTGAGAATGGAAAGAGGCCGTGAGCGTTAAGAACTCGACAGCTTCTAGAAGGTGGGGAAGGTGTTTGAAGGAGCTGCAGTATATGTGATCACTCTGTGAACCCCGAGAGTGTGTTGTTTGCTGGGAACAACACCTGTTTCTACTTGTGGTGTGGCTCAGCCTTAGCACACACCTTTAATCCCTCTGGCTGGAATAATGACACATCCTGAGCACTCACCTTCAATTCCATGAAATTCAACGAAATTAAAGTTAGTTTGTAGAAGGAAACACCCATGCTTGAAAGTGATGTTTCGTGGAATGGCAGAAAAAGTGACGAATCGGAGAAAGACTGGGATACGCCCAGCTCTAATAAGGACAGAGAGAAAAGAGAGGCTACATAGGCGAGAACAGCACTGAGAGAGATAAGGAAGTCTTATCGGGAGAGTTTTAAAGAGACAGGTTGAAGGGAGAACAAGTTAGATATAGGTGAAGACAAAAAGCAGCCATAGAAATGTGAAGGAACCAGACGGAGCCAGAGATTGCCCGAGTCAGAGGCTAAGCAGAGTAAAATTTTAGGAGAAGCTGAGAGAGAAGCCAGATTGGAGAGGAGTTTGAGCCAGATCAGCTGCGTTGAATCAACCAGCCAGAGCTGAGAAAGAACTAGAAAGGGTGAGCTTATTCAGGAGTAAATCTGAGGCTGAAATCTTCCTAGGTCTAGATCAGATGGGACAGAGGCTAGAAGCCTTAGCAGACAGAGGCGGTAAGTCTTGGAGATGACAATAACATCAGGCCAGTGAAAGATGCTTTTACACAGAGGAAATGCAATCCTGTTGCTATCATTTCAGTCTCCAGAGACTACACCAGACTTCCGACCTTAGAGACTCTGCAACAATCCATTAATGCTGCTTCCAGGTTCCGTTTCTGTGAAATGTATCAAGTCACGTAGGAACCCAATATAGGCTCCACTCTCAAAGTCACGATTGATTCACTTTGATGTGCCTCAGATAGGAAATGCCTGTCTAGCAAGATTTTTTTTTCTTCTTGATTATCTCATCACATTTTCTCTAAATTAATTAAGGGACTAGGTGGTTTAAGGAGATAAATGGGCTTCTCAGATGGCTCAGTGGTTAAGAGCATGGGCTGCTCTCCCAGAGGTCCTGAGTTCAATTCCCAGCAACCACATGGTGGCTCACAACCACCTGTAATGAGTTTTAGCCAGGCAGTGGTGGCACACGCCTTTAATTCCAGCATTTGGGAGGCAGAGGCAGGAGGATTTCTGAGTTCAAGGTCAGCCTGGTCTACAGAGTGAGTTCTAGGACAGCCAGGGCTATACAGAAAAACCCTATGTTGAATAATAATAATAAAAAAAAACGTGGCCAGGGAGGTAGTTCAGTTGCTAGAATGTCTTGTCTTGCAAGCATAAGGCTGTGGGTTTGTTACAAGCATCATAAACTCTCTCTCTCCCTCCCCACCTTCTCTGAACACACACACACACACACACACACACACACACACACACACACACACAGAATACCAATGCCAATAACATAAGCACATGTAGGGAACACAGCAGCAAATCTAACTAATTTGGTACAATTCTTCATTAGTTGCTTCAGATCCAACACAATGCTGATAGTATCAGAGCTGACAAGAGATTGGTCTCCAGCTTAAAATGATCAAGGACAAAGAAGAATATTTACTTTTTAAAACGAGGAGTTGGGTTTTATTTTACATCATTACCTCTAGGATTGATGAACTCCTTGTCCAGACAGGGTCTCCCTATGTGGTCTTGGCTGGTCAGGAGCAGACTGGCTTCATACGTCACCATGCCTGGCTTTTATCTTACTTTAATTTAGTTTCACTTTTTTTGAAACACAGCCCAGGCTGGTGTTGAAGCGGCTATGTAGCTGAATGTGACTTTGAACTTCTGATCTAGCTGCTTCTACTCCTGGGGTGCTGAGCTCATAGGCCTGTGCCATTCCACCCGTAGGGATAGGGCCCAGGGCTCTGCGCATGTTGGTCAAGCGCTCTACCCACTGAACTATGCTCTTGGTCCCTAGGCTTTAAACATATCAGATCTTGTTAGTAAATTATATAAAGTCATCACAATGAAGAAGTAATCTCAAAAATACAAGAATTTACCCTGTACCTAGGAATTAACAGCGAGTCCAAAGCAAACTGGGCTAAGGAACTGCTCGGTAATAATAACCATTGTTATGATGACCCCATCCATTACAGACTTTTACAATGTAGCCAGATTGTTATACAGAATTATTTCCCTTCCAAAATAACCCTGGTTAGTAGTTACCAAATGGTAACCCCTTGTTTCATACACAAGAGGCCCCATGATCTAAAACCAGACAGACTTGAGATGCAAAGTATCAATCTAACATCATAAACGGAAGCAGAGAGAGGGTGGCCTGAGGACAGATGTACCTCAACCGCCTAAGGAAAACAAAAAGAGGAATCGAACGCTCAAAAGCTAGAGAAAGAGAACAGAAAACGGTAGAAAAGCTATGGAAAATTTCTCAGGAAAGTTTTGGATGTCACCGTTGATAATATTTAGATTTTTTCTCATCAGATAAAGGTCTTAGATTTTAGATGAAAAAAACAAAAAGGAGGACAAAGCAAAATAAAAATGAGAAAGGTCTTGCCTCTAAGGCAAGATGGCAAACAGCCGCAGCGTGGGAAACACTTGGCTTTACTTGGGTTGCCTCCCCCACGGATTCTTTTTTTTTTTTTTTAAGATTTATTTATTATATGTGAGTACACTGTAGCTGTCTTCAGATACTCCAGAAGAGGGCGCCAGATCTCGTTATGGATGGTTGCTGGGATTTGAACTCAGGACCTTTGGAAGAGCAGACGGGTGCTCTTACCTGCTGAGCCATCTCACCAGCCCTCCCCCACGGATTCTTAACACGGTTGCAGACCCTTCGCAGATGAAGGCCACATGCTGCCTCTTTCCTACAGCCTTCTCCGTGGTGTCTGGAGCCTTCCAAGGTCCTTTGCTACTGAGAATTTCTAGTCACTGTCGGGACATGCTAATCGTAAACCGGCTACACTGCAGACATTCCCATTTAGGACCCTGGATTTGGCTTCGACTCTGTTAGGAAGCTTCCTCCTTTCCCTGGCTTCCCTGGACGGTGTCCACTAAGCGACAAAAGCCATCTTTAAAGCACGCCCCTGTATTGCTTACTGCTGTGTGATCTGTAAAGTCAGCTCTGTGGTTTCGCGGAAGAATCTAAATGCATTTATTTACCTCTCCGATCAGGTTCAAACCAAATTAGTCCCAAACCTCAGGCTATAATTGATATCCTTGAACAATAAACCTTTTCATCGGCTGGAGCAACGAAGCTAAAAAACCTTGCCGATGAATCTGACCTTCCCCGAGATGGACTGTTGATGGAGTTTGAGAAATGTAATTTTATATTTCCTAGCACCAGGGTCGGCTTGCCTTCGCCTTGGTGGCCCTCTCAATAATCTTTGTCCTTGTGATCATCAGACAACACATATCGTGTGTCCTTTGAAAGCAGACCTCTCTTTTTCTTCCTTTAAATGGCACATGATTAAGAAGAAAGGTGACCACAGTTTCAATGGAAAGCCGATATATGCTGAGAATTGCTACTGGTCTCAGCAACCCAAAACACGGGTGATGGACAGAAAGGTCTACTTTCCAGGGCCCACACAAAATGCACCAGGCCAGTGTGGCATGATGGATGTTCAAATATTACTTTTTTTTTTTTTTTGCCTTGGAAGTCTTGCCTTTGAGAAACAAGAGGAAGAAGGGTAAAAAACAAGCAAGCAAACTAATTTTGTAGTTAAAGCAACTTGGAAAATTCTGGAAGCATTAAAAAGACAATTCTTAAGAGCCTTCAGAGAGGTAACAAAGATATGACCTTCTAAGAGGTTTATAGCATTGGATGACCATGAGGTTTTTTTTTTTTTAGTTTGAGTCTAAAACACATCATGACCTCCTGGGACATAGCTTGGGGAATGCTCACAAGCACCCCCCCCATCTACCTCATTTTTCAGGGGAGACTGTGAAGTTCTAGTTCTTAAATTCTGGGAGGACTAGGGGAAACAAGGCCCGGTCAAGGATTTAAGTGGAGCAGCCAAAAGCAGAAACCACTTTCCTTTGCTTTGGGCTGGACATATATGCAGAGGTCAATTTGTGGTTTTTCTGTTACGGGCACAGAAGAAAGGTTAAGATACCCTCTTAGAGAGAGCATTTGAAACACATCCAGGGAACCTCTACACTTGATGAGTTAAAGATTTTATTATTTTTATTTTATGCCTGTGAATGCCTGCATGTGTGTCTGTGTGCCATGTATGTGCCTGATGTCCTTGGAGGCCAGAAGAAGGCACTAGATGCCCTGGGACTGCAGTTCCATGTGATTGTGAGCTGTCGTGTATGTGCTGAGAACAGAACCCAAGTTCTCTGCAAGGGCAGTTGATGGGCCCTTCACCAGTGGGCCATTTCTCTAGCTCCATTTAAAATTAGATTGTCGTGTGTGTGTGTTACACATACATGTGGAGGTCAGATGACAACTTGCAGAAGTCAGTTCTCTCCTTCCAACATATGGTTTCCAGAAATTGAACTGACATCATCAGGCCTGGCCACCTCCACCTGCTGAGCCACACTGTCTTGTGAGCTTACCACCTGAGAGGTTAGTTGGAGAAAACCGGGGTGAGATGAGGGTAAGCCACTCAGCTAGGCAGAATGAACACGACTTGACTGTTGGCATGCAAGCTCTTGGGTTTAGGAGTTTGCATTTATGTAAAGTTGAACACTGCCTTTCTGAGAAGAGGCGGCGTTCATAGTATCCCTAAGCAACATTTTTAAAGAGGCACAGAAGAATTAGTTCTCATCATGTTTCCTGAAAACTGAAACCAAACTAACGGCTTGTGTTTTCTACTCTCTTTGCCAAAGTTAGTCCCCACCCCCCATTTCATCTATATCTGAAAGAAGCTATCCCTAGGAGAACTTTGAAAAACTTAGTAATTATTTTAACATATTATCAAAACAATACCCAAAGAAACAATTTCCTGGCCGTGTGCATGCTGCCTCCGGGTAATGTAATTTAGCTAGAGATCAAAGATTAAGTGCTTCTTAGCCAAGGCTAGGTGATCATCCCCATTATGCGTGTTTTTGGAAGTGTTTTTATTGTTAATACAAAGTGAAATTGGACATTCTCCCTCCTACGAACCACTGGTAGTTGTGAGTCTGCATTTTGGAGCACATTACAAGAGGCAATTAGAAAGTTCTTATGGCCTCCAGAGTTCAAATGCAATTTTTGTCATTTTAATTAGAAGTTTATTCTTTTACCAGGCATCAGAGCATCTGGTGTCGAGGCAGAGTGAAATCAAGAACCATTGCTTTTCAAGGTTGCTCAGTAGCTTTCCCCATCCATTTACCCTGGCAGAGGCTTAGCCTGGTGAGCCGACGCTTCTGCAGTGGAGGGTTTCCATGTTAGACCCTGATGCTCACATGCAGAGCTGCTCGCTAGCCCCTCAGCAGTCTCCAATTGCTGTCTTGTTACAGAGTTCCCTGCTGAACTCCTGTCTCTAACCAACTTCGTCCATTAACTTTCCCCTTCTCCTTTAGGAAATGAAGATGTATCCCCTGGCATTCTGATTTGTCTAGTGTTCCAGAGCAAGTGATGAAGTGGGGTTGGATAACGGGCAGGACCATGGTCTAGTTCCATAGTTCTGCATGCAAAATCTCAAGACTCTCTGGTCATGGTAATGAAAGCCATCAGGCTGGCTGCCATAGAGCCAGCATCTGGGATGGCCATTAAAGCTCTTTAGCTCTTCACTTGAGGGATTTCTGGTTCCTCAGAGTAGAAGCCACTGCTAATGTCAAGGGATAAACATGAGGGGAAATGTAGTTTCTCACACGTGCTTTTCTTCTTTCTCACATATATAAATCTGCATGGTGGAAAATGTCAAACATTTCATTACATTGCACAGAACAGAAACGAGTTAGGAAATGGATCTCAAAGTGAAAGCAATTGGCTTAGAGGTCTGCCGGTCAGGGGAGTGAGGGGCAGATTCCCGTTAGAGATGATTATCTCAACAAGAAAAGGGAAACCCAGCTAGCCCGGCTTAAGTGACTTATGGCAACCTGGAATATGATTGTGCACAGGGTCGTGATTCCTCCGGAGTTCAACAGCTCAAGTTGTGGTGCCCCGATGCATTTAAAGTTCCAGGAAAGAGTTCAGGGTGGGAAGGAGCTGGGCCTTTAGAGCGATCAGGCCGCTTGCCAGGACAAGCAGAAGGGAAGGCTATGGGCTGGGTGGGTTTGGTTTTGTGGTAGCAGACCACCCCAGGACTTTAGAAGGTGAAAGCTGGATGATTCTGGTTGCTTACAACCATTTAAGAAAAGGATTAGGAGAAAGAACAGGGACACAGGGACCAGACGGTGGATCGGTGGATCGGTAGATCGAGGCACCCCCAACACCAAAAGGTCTTAGGCTCCAAACTGCAGAATCTTTTTTTTTTTTTAATTAGATATTTTCTTTATTTCCATTTCAAATTTTATTCCCTTTCCTCATTTCCCTTCCTACCTCCATCCCCCTCCACAACCCACCTACTCCCGCTTCCCTGTCCTGGCATTCCCCTACACTGGGGGAATCGAGCCTTCACAAGACCGAGGGATGTCCCACAAGGCCATCCTCTGCTACATATGCGGTCGGAGCCTTAAGTCCCTCCATGTGCAGAATCTGGGAAGGCTGTGGTTTGGGAACACTTGGAGATGGGGGTTTTGGAGTGATCCCAAACAAAGGGTTAAACTCCCTGAGAGCTGGCAGGCTTTCCTTCTTGAGTTTTGAATTTTACTGTATTGATTTCAAACGCTGTTGGGCAGTATAAGGGAAAAGGTCGGAGAACATGATCATAATGGCGAGAAAAACCACCAAGAACTACAGATAAAAGTGGAGAGGCGGAGTGACCGAGCTGATAGCAAAGACAGAAATCGCCAGAGACGCACCGAGTGGGAAGACTGTGCTGCATATCTGAACGCGCGCGGGGAGAGTCAGGAGGACTCTGTTCAGAGTAGGGAACTGCATTTTCTTGTCCTCCTTTAGCAGTTTGGAAACTCACCAGCTATGGACACATTTCACGGCTGGTGTTCACTCTTTTCCCATGCACATAAACATAGCGGCCGCCAGAGGGCGACGTTGCGCGCGAGCAAGCAGAGATTACTGCCGGGATTACCTCGCCCTACACTGTATAAATTCCTCTGAGTCCCCTTCACGCCTCTGATCGGACAGTTCCCCCTAGCGCCAGGCATGGGTCTCCGTGGGCAATGACACCAGCGGGAACGTTCTGGCTGCTTTGTGAAACTGTAAGCCCCTAGGAATAGATCCTTTTGAAACGTAAAAGCAGAATGGCCGAGCTCACGGAGAGGATGGTGGCCTACTGACTCACCCTACGGTGTTTCTTCAAGTGCTTTTCCCAGGAGCAACAGGCAGAGCTCCCTGGAGGGGCGCCTGAAGTTGGGGTTGTCTGGACTGGATTCCTCATGGAGTGTGTGTTCTCTTCCTCTCGTTAAAGAGAATTTTAGTTTCATGACTCAGAGAGAAATGGTCAGTTTGGGAACCCATCACTAGATTTTAAATTTCCCCTAAATAAATGAATTAAAACATCTGAGAGAATGCTAGGATTTATGACCCCAGCTGAGTAGCATAGGGTCACAGGGACTGTGCTTTGGGGAGGAATCTCCGCTTGGGGTCTACCTTGACTCTCTGTTAGAGCTTTATTTGGGTGTTTTTGAGTTGCTATCATGAGACCTGGAGGAATGCCTGCAATTAGGACAAACATCCCCAGGACTTACTAATAGTGGTATTTGATGTCTTTTGGATATTTTGGACAGCTAACATGCAATCAGGAATAATCAACATTTACAGTACTGTAGTTTAGGATTCTAAAATGAAGTAATAGAAGACAGAGGTGTGACTCTAAAGAACTGTTTCTGTAATTTAGTTCACAAAATTCAAGGGGGAATGTGATTAACAAATAGGAAAAGGGAATTCAGATAAAAGTTATTTCATTCATTCATTCATTCATTCATTTTGCATCTGTGCAAATAGGCACCATGGTGTACTTGTAGAAGCCAAGGAACAGTTTGTGGGAGTCAGTTTCTCTCTTTTTACCATGTGGGTCCTAGGGAATGAAACACAGGTCACTAGGCTTGGCTGCAAGTCACATTACCTCCTGAGCCATCTCATAAGCCCCCATATTTTTTTAAGATGGTAAATGTGGTCCCCATGCCGGCCAGGCTGGCCTTAAAGGACTTTACCACTCAGGTGATGGGCCTACAGTCATGCCCCACTCCTTCCAACTACGAAATGCAGATATTCTTTAGAAGACAAAGGCACACAGTATGGTAGGGCTCTTTAATTTTTGGGGGGCCCCCCGGACAGATTTGTTGGCATGGCGCCTCCTGCAAACCATCTGCGAGGCTATCTGAAGAGAATCTAAAATAAATGAACGAATTAATCCGATTTATTTTGGGGAAGGAAACATCTCCAGTGTTTCAGGCTGCTTGTTGGCGTACGCGGAGTCTAGCCTTTACTTTGGCCACAGTTAACTACTGTTATCTGCCGGAAGGAGTTTGTCTCGACAGTCGGCTAAAAACATGGTGCTGAAAAAGGTGATCACTCTGAACCATCAGCAAATGGGGGGTGGCACAGGGTGGTGGTGGGGCAGAGCATGGTTTCATGGAGTGCCTTCAGCAAAGGAGGGCTAGAACTTGGCTTTATGACATACCTTCAATGTTAATACAATTCTAGACTTAAAAATGACATTTACTCTAGTATAGTTATTAAGGATTCTTTTTTTTTTTTTTTTTTTTTTTTACACTTTAGGAAATGTTCTGGTTTGAATGGCAAGCTAAGTGGCCATGGTACTTGTCTCCACAGTCCCTGAACCTGCTGGAAGATGAACACAGACGGGGCCTTCTGTGACCAGGCACAGGACCTTCCTATGAGCCTCCTTGGAGGGTTCACATACCCACAGCTCCAGAGCAAGGGCATATGGAGAGGGCAGAAGATAGGTCTCTTACCCAAATTGCTTCTAGATACATACTACATTCCACCTCTGGAATGTCTACAGAGGTCCCCCTCCCCTATGCTAACGATTGGTCCCTAGTCTATGGTACTACGGATGAGAGCGAAACCTTCAGGGGGGTGTGACCTAATGGAAGGAAGTTAGGTCATTGGAGGCAGGTCTCTGGAAGATATTCTGGGGTGCCAGCTCCTTGGTTTTCGGTGATCCCAGGCTGCTTTGGCTCGTCATGTGGCACCTTAAGGGCCTTACCAAGACACGCTCCAAAAACAGGAGCTAACTAATAAAAATCAACCACTATCTCTGAAACATGGACCAAACTAAGCCTTTCCTGCTTTGAGTTGATAACTTCAAGTGTTTTTATTAACGGGAATCTAACACAGTATGAGAAATCCTCTTAAAGATTTATCTATTTTTATGGATGGATGAGTATACTGTAACTGTTTTCAGACAGTTCAGACACACCAGAAGAATGTACTGGATCCCATCACGGATGGTTGTGAGCCACACCATGTGGTTGCTGGGAATTGAACTCAGGACCTCTGGAGGAGCAGACAGTGCTCTAAACCGCTGAGCCATCTCTCCAGCCCCAGAGTATGAGAATTTAACAGAAATCCCGGTTCTGAGTTAGGAAGTATGGTGATAAGCCCAAGAAAGCCTGTACATTGGAGATTCGGAAATAATGCTGATTAACGGCTTGATGAGTGACATTTGATATGGGTGCATAGAGAAATTCAGCAGGTTCAGACAATGGATCTGGGACCCCAATCTGAGGCCAAGGCCAAGGCTACAGAAGCAAGAAATATAGGAAGCAGGCCCTCACTGAACCCTGGTCTCACCTCAGTTCTGTGGTGTTGGTTACCTATTCTCGACAGGATGGTAACTGTAAAGTCCCAGAAACTCACAACTTACAAGTGCATTTATTTTTATTTTTATTTTATAATGTGTGTTTTAGTACTAGGGATCCAATCGGGTCCTTGTGCATAGCAGGGAGAATCTTACCAGTCAGTTATACCCTTAGTCCCTGGCTTTTCTCCGTCTGGCCTTGAACTTGCAATCCTCCTGTTTGTGCCTCCTAAATCCTGAGATGGCTGGCAAGAACCACCATGCCTGGCTCACAATTTAATTCATTAATCTCTCATTGTGCCTCACCGTGACAAAATGGTTGAGAGAAGCCAGTTGAGTGAGGAAGCATTTATTTTATCTCACAGGCGCCAAGGATGTGGTCCAGGGTGAGGCTCAGTGGTTCTGAAAGATTAGGCAGGAGAGCCAACCTTCTGTCGCTACAGGTTCTGTATCCTTTGAACTATCTGGACAAATATTTAAAAAAAAATTTTGGTAAAAAATAATGTTCCTCTTGAGCAAGAACTATTCTTGTCATTATATGTAGTATTAATTATATGTCTCTGTGTAGACATGCATGTGTTTGGGAGTGCAGGTGCCCTGGCAAGCTGGAGCTTCTGACCCTTGGTAGCTAAAGGAGTTACAGGTAGGGTTGAGCTGCGAGGTGCCGGGAATAGAACTCAAGTCCTCCGTAGGAGCCATCTGTGCTCTTAACCATCGATCCATTTCTCCAACCTTAGTCATTATTTTCACTAAGTACATCTGTCCTTTCAGAGCACTGGCCTTGTTTTATTGGTGGTGCTGGGGATTGAATCAGGGCCTGTGGGTCTGTGCTGCCTGCGCTTTCTCTCCCCGAACTACTCCTCTAGCTGCCCAATATGTCTGCACCGTATTAGGTACTTTGTATCCTAGCCATCTCGAGATGCTGGAGCAAGTGTGCACGTTATATGGTAATAACCACTATTTCATAGAAGGAATTTGGGTATCTGTGGGCTTGGTGGTCTTGAAGAACAGAGGGTTAACACTATTTGACACATGTCGTTTCTTCTATTTCTCTATCTTCCAGGCCTAGTTAACGCTGGATACAGAAACAGAGTGGTGACAGAGGCACACTGTCTCTGAAATCCAAAGGGTCAGTGCGGGTCAGACTTTGGTTTCCTTTCTAAGTCAACACTCAAGCAGAAACATAGCTCCACTGAGACTGAGCTCTTTTCTGTCGGCCTCTGAGAAGCTCATCTGCTCGATTGTGTGGTAGAGGGAGTGACACTACCCGTGTCCTGAGTTTAGGACACATGGCTGATCGTGTGGATGGATCCGTGCTTATCTGTGAATAAGCACCCCCCCCCCAGCTCTTCATTTTATACCAGAGGAGACCAACTACCGCTCACACGCTCTCTCGTCTCATATCTACGGAAAAGAGAGGGTACGTAGAGAAGATGGTAAGAAAGGCTCGTGGCTCGTGGCTCTTCTTGGTAAGTCAAAAGCCACACTTTCCCATGTAGATTTCCAGAGTGGGCTTCACTACTTTTGTCCTACCCACTGCAGAAGGTCTCTCTCTCTCTCTCTCTCTCTCTCTCTCTCTCTCTCTCTCTCTCTCTCTCTCTCCCAGTACCATCACCACCACCACCAAAACCTTGACAAAAAGAGTCAGAAATTATAGAGTTTTTAGAGACTAACCCAAATGTTTCTATATAGTTCCCAGGAAATCTATCAGGTTTTTTTTTTTTAAAAGACAGGTTCTCAGTACATAGTTCTGGCTGTCCTGGAACTCACTATGTAGATCAGGCTGGTCTTGAACTCACAGAGGCCTGTCTCCACTGGAGTGCTGGAATTAAAGGCATAAATCATCATTCCCTGCCTCCTTGTATGTTTTTTTTTTTTTTAAATCTGGTACAGATGTCAAGGTTCTAAGCTCTGAGAACACAGTAGTAAGAGAAGTTCTCCCAATAGGACTGACATGGCAGATGCCTTGGCACATTCAGGAAGTGTCCTGAAGACAAAGAAAACATCCAAAGGCACAGGAGGAAACATGGGTGGGACTCCAGTTAGAGCTGGGAATGGGGGTTTTGGGAGCTGGGAGGACCGAAGACCCAGGAGGCAGCCTTGTTATGTGGGAGACTGAGGTGGAGGTGGGGAAGCTTGCTGGCTGCAGGAAGGTCAGAACTGCAGCTTTGTGGGTGGTGACCTGTGACAGGTGTCCTAGGGAGGCAGGAAGGCAGGGATGGGGCAGGGGTGGTGGTGGTGGTGGTGGGTGAGGGTGGGGGGTTGTGGGGGGCTCACAGCAGCAGGCTGGGTGAGGGGCAGCAAGGGGCCAGTATGCTTGGAAGAGAAGGGCCCAGAAACATGCCAGAGAGCTCAAAGAAGTGAGGGGGACACAAAGGACCTGGCCTGGCAAGCACTTGGTCCTTGTATGAATACAATGACTTCAGTCACAAAGTGTGCCTACCTGAAATAAAGCATCACTTGGCTTGTTTAAATCTGATTAGACATTGCTAACCGGGGATGATAAAAGCCAGAATAAAAGTTGGAGTAGATGATGGTCGGTCTCTCTCTCTCTCTCTCTCTCTCTCTCTCTCTCTCTCTCTCTCTCTCTCTCTCTCATACAATGATCCCAGTGACAGCTTGCTTTCATCACAGGCATGAATCAGCCTGTACAAATGATAAGAATCACACTAAAAAAAATAATAATAATAACCAGGTGAACCAGCCTGTTCATGGAATGTTTCTGCAGAGTGGGTCCATAGAACAAAGAGGCAATGCAGACAAAAGTTAAAACAGCGACCCACATGTGACCAGGTGAGACTATCTATACATTAACTACCTGAAAGGGGTCCCTTAAGATAGAAGGCCATCTGATTGTGACCATGTGATTTTCGGATGGGGCGTGAGAGGGTGGGCTCTTGGGAAGGAGGTGCCAGGTCAGGCTAGAAAGATCTCTCTCTCCTTCCGGACACCAAAGATCCATATGTTGCAGGCACAACTGCACAACTTGGGTATGCATAACTTGGGTAGCACTTACACCGCATTAGGTATAAGTAATTCAGACTTAAATTGAAAGTATATCGGAAGGTGTGCATAGCTTACATGTATATATGATACTGTCTAAGGTAAGAGACTTGAGTATGCTCCTTCAGTGGGTGGTTACTGGGATAGTGTTGGTGCTAGAATCAGTCCCCAAAATACCTAATGTACATATACCACAGTATGTGATATGGATCTGAAGAATCTATGGCTCACAGGGACTGAGGGAGGGCCATGACCGGTTAAGGGATAGAAGTTTGGTTCCTAACAGGCTCTGCTCTAACCACTGAGGCAATAAAGCCATTTATCGAATGGGTTTCTCTGGCTTCCACTGCAAAGTCTTACCAGGGTCCTTGTGTCTCCTGTTCTTCTGCCCATTAGTCCCCAAAGAGTTCTCCTGAAATATCTGATGCTTTCATTAAACCTTCATATTATTATTATTATTATTATTATTATTATTGTTTTTTTCGAGACAGGGTTTCTCTGTATAGCCCTGGCTGTCCTGGAACTCACTTTGTAGACCAGGCTGACCTCGAACTCAGAAATCCTACTGCCTCTGCCTCCCGAGTGCTGGGATTAAAGGAGAAACCTTCATATTATTAAGAGCTGATATCTGTGTGATTGGATTATTTTTCCCCATCCAGCCAATGCGCTCTGATTTAAGCAGGCTAGGTGAACAGAATCAGAAGGGGCAGATCTGGGCACTGAAAGCAGAATCTGAAGTACAGTCAGGCTTAATTTGGAGTCCAGACAATTCTACTGACTCTTGCTGTCTTTTCCTTTTCTCCCATCCACAACTGTAGCAGCTGGGCTAGTGTGACTAAGCCCCTGACTGACTTTGATAGGACCTGAAGATGGTAGGAAAGAGAGAGGTGAGGGCAAGGTCTGATGGGAGATGATGGAGCTGAAGTCTGTGAACACAGTATTCAGGGGATTGATATTTCAGACACAACTGGGAAGATTTGGCAAGCCAGGGGAAGGTTTGGCTTACAATGGGAGTGAGTAAATGTTACAGTAGCTTGGAATTGTGAATATGTGTAATTACCTCTTGGGATGAAATCAGGTATATGGTGTTGGGGTAGATGTGGAGAGATCTGAAGTAATCAGCAAGCAGTCAGCATATACCTGTGTTTACACTTCCGTTCTTAGAATGGAGGCTTTGCTTTGGGCCCTGGCCCTGACTCTGCATTTTAGCCCGTACCACATAATAGGTATTCCGCAGTTCACCACCAACTGTGCTGTGTGGCATTTGTGTGATAATAAGTCGTGCTATCCGGGGGACGCCTGGTGTGCTGCAGATGTTCAGTGGGTGGCCATGGTTTGGCTGTTTTGCAGAAGGCTCAGAACCAATAGATATTTTAAGTCAATCATCAGTTATTTTTCGGAGTCTATCCTTGAGCCTCTGAAACACATGTGTCTTAGTCAGGGTTTCTATTCCTGCACAAACATCATGACCAAGAAGCAAGTTGGGGAGGAAAGGGTTTATTTGGCTTACATTTCCATACTGCTATTGATCACCAAAGGATGCAGGACTGGAACTCAAGCAGGTCAGGAAGCAGGAGCTGATGCAGAAGCCATGGAGGGATGTTCTTTACTGGCTTGCTTCCCCTGGCTTGCTCAGCCTGCTCTCTTATAGAACCCAAGACTACCAGCCCAGAGATGGCACCACCCACAAGGGGCCCTCCCCCCTTGATCACTAATTGAGAAAATGCCTTACAGCTGGATCTCATGGAGGCATTTCCCCAACTGAAGCTCCTTTCTCTGTGATAACTCCAGTAGTGTCAAGTTGACACAAACTAGCCAGTACAACAAGCAAACAGAAAATGGATGTATGGAAAATCCAAAAATGAAGGCAACTTTGAAGTGACTGTCCATGTTGAATCAGATGGGAAAACCAAAGGCATCCAGGATCCAACCCCGTGTTCAAATATTCGTTTGCTACAAATATTCATATGCTACAATATTCATTGCAATGCCCGAAGTAGCTTCTCAGACGATAAGCTGATCTGGGTACTGCAGGTCTGCCAGATCCACTTTTCTAAAACTAAGATCTATTCTATCTTTACTTATGCATATGTATGCTAATATGCATGTGAGGATGTGTGTGTATGTGAATGCAGGTGCCTGTCACGCCAGTGGGGTTGGCTTCTCCTGAAGCAGAAGTTACAGGCAGCCGTGAGCCATCTCTCTAGCCCCTTAACACACCACAAAAGATGCATATGATGCATTTTGATACGTTGGAGAGAAGAAGGGTATGTATGTCCCTAATAATATAATTTGAGAACATCACTTCAGACCCACACACCTTCCTTGCCCCTTTGAAGAGATAGCTCAGCAATTAAGAGAACATACTACTCTTTCAGAGGATCCAAGTTCAGGGCCCCAGGACCCATGTCAGGTAGCACACAGCCTGGTACTGGTGCATCTGGGAGTCAGTAAGGTGTGTAGCTTATTGGCAGAGTGAACTTTCTGATCTCAAGGGAAACTCTGGACCGTAAGCCATTTTCTCCTCCTCTTTTACTTCCTGTCCTTGGGGGTGACTGTTTTGTTATGCTCTCGCCATCATGTACTTCCTTGCCAGAGGCTCAAAATTACGAGGGTAACCAGCCACAGACCACAAAACAACCCTGTGATGTCCATGTATGTGCTTAGCCCAGGGAGTGGCACGATTAGAAAGGTGTGGCCCTGTTGGGGTAGGTGTGTCCCTGTGGGTGTGGGCTATAAACCCTCATCCTAGCTGCCTGGAAGTGAGTATTCTGCTAGCAGCCTTCAGATAAAGATACAGAACTCCCAGCTCCTCCTGCACCATGCCTGCCTGGATGCTGCCATGTTCCTGCCTTGATGATAATGGACTGAACCTCTGATCCTGTAAGCTAGCCCCAGTTAAATGTTGTCCTTATAAGAGTCACCTTGGTCATGTGTCTGTTTACAGCAGTAAAACCCTAACTAAGACAACCCCTTTGTTTTTTGTTTGTTTGTTTTTGTTTTTGTTATAAGTTTATTGTCTCAGAAAGCTGTCTAATACAAGGACTGAAGGTCTGGTGCTGGCCATGTATGGAGGTCCATCCCCCAAAGGCGGCTGTGGATGAAAACACAAACTGATACTAAAGTTAACGGCAAAGCCATGAAGCTCAGAGGCAAATAGGCTGGTCTGGTCAACATCAGAACCCTTCTGTTAGAACATTCAGCATGAGCACACAGAGGAGATATGCTCTTGGGTTTAAAGGCATCAACGGATATATTGTAGGGCTTCACAAATTAAGCTCACAGGGCTGCAGAGATGACAAGCAAGAGGACCAGAACCCGGATCCTTAGTACCCATAAAACCTTGGCGTGCTATGCCTGTCCGTGATCCCAGAGTTGGTGGGTGGAATTTTCTGGATACTAGAGTTCACTGTCCAGACAATTTAGCTGAAGTGGTGAGTTCTAGGTTCAGTGAGAATCCCCATCTTGAAACTGTAAGATGGAGAAATGAATAAGGAGACAACCTGACGTTGAACCTGCTTCGTCCTGTCTCATGGAGACAGACTCCTTAGTGCCATTTTGAGTGTAGATTTATCAACACCTTTGTTTTTCCTTTCTGCTTCTGAGCTGCAGGTCCAGCCATCACAGGGTAGGTCCCAGTGACAATGGCTTTCTACACTTGTATTCTGCACTTTGCTGTTTTCCAAGAAGCCCCCTCCTACCTCTGAGGACACAGGTGGCCTACGCGGTTACAGTATAGCATGGCCACAGTTCTCTGTAACTGCTTGGGGGGGCTTTGCCAGCTGGAGCACTGGTAAACCCAAGAACACATCTCTGAGAACCTCACTTCTGTCAGAGCGAGAACCACAAAGACCTAGATTCACCTTTCCAAGACACCGTGGGCTGGTTTGATGTAGCCTTAGCCCTTTGTCGCCACCTCCATTCTCTTGGACACCACCTGCAACTGGGGTTTGTAAATCAGCTGCTCCTGACATCTAAAGGGAAAACCTCCCGAATCCACAAAACCTCAACAGCTGGCACCACGAGAGCCAAGGAGGGCAAAGGAAGGATGTTTTGAAGATGATTTTTATGCGCGGCAGGGCTTATCTCTCAGCATGTGGGGTGCAGAAGCAGGAGAATTGTCAGACTAGGCTTCCGGACAAGATTCTGTCTCAAACCAAGAGGATGGAATTGCCTGTGTCAGCTCTCCCCAATGAGGAGGTCTCCTCTTAAAGCCAAGAGGTCATGAAAACATGGTTCGATGCATGAACACCCAGCACCGTGTTCTGGCCTTGGCCCCTAGTTGCGTTCTGATTATTATATTGTTGCAGACAGACATATTCCACCTCAGAATGTGGGAGATGGTAACACATCCCCTGTGGGGGATGGTAACTCATCAGAGTGTAGAAGCAATGAACCTCAGATAAAAGGGAGTTTCCTGGGAATCTCACGCTGGGAACAGGCCAGCTCTGGGAAGGAGATGTTACACAGGTCCAACATCTTGTTGGACCACTGTCTATAGGAAGAGCTGGAAGCCCTAATCAGTGGTGAGTAGGACCATGCCTTGACCAGGACCACTTAGATGTGCATGTCCTTGACTCTCTAGTGTTATTCCTGAAGATGATGACCCTGAAGATGAAGACAACATTTGGAGGAGTCGTTGGATTTCTTTGTCCTTCTTCCCAATGTGAACACATTGAAGAAATCTCTTTGTTTTCTGCTTTATACTATTATTATTATTTTTATTATCTTAGAATATTAGTAGTTAAGAGAAACAACAAAGCAAGCATGTTTCTAGAGGGTATCTTCAATTACCCTGCACAGGCACCAAACTCAAGAGACTTTAGTTAGCTATGAATTATGAAAACTCTCCTCCTCCTCCTCCTCCTCCTCCTCCTCCTCCTCNTCNTCCTCCTTCTTCTCCTCTTCCTTCTCCTTCTCCTTCCTCCTCCTTCTCCTCTTCCTCTTCTTCCTCCTCCTCCTCCTCCTCCTCTTCTTCCTCCTTCTTCTCTTCCTTCTCCTTCCTCCTCCTTCTCCTCTTCCTCTTCTTCCTCCTTCTTCTCCTCCTCCTCTTTTTTTTTTTTTTTTTATCTTTTTTTGTGTTGTGTATTGAACCTAGCTCTTGGAGCATGTAAAATATGTGCTCCAAGAACTTCATTTAGGCTGGCAGAATGTGGACACTGATCTTTATGCTAAAGAAATGGGTCTGTATCTCAACTGCATGGTGGTTATGGGAATCCACACCAGTGATAACACGTGAATTCCTCATTCCCACTACATCAATATCACTGTCCTAGGTTCATAAAATGTTACTGATGGAGGAGACTAGGGAAAGTTGTAAGAGATCTCGCTTTTTTTTTTTTTTTTTTTGCAATTTCCTATAGATCCACAGTTCTCTTTCTCTCTCTTTCTTCCCTCCCTCCTACCCCCTCTCTCTCCATCCCACTCTTCTTTTTCAGGTCAAGTTTAGCTGTGTGGTTCAGACTGATCTAGAACTTGCTGGTTTTCACCTGTCAATCCTCCTGCCTCAGTACCATGACTGCTAGGAGTAAGAGAATACATCATCATACCAAGTCCAGTTTATGTCTAAATAAAAAGTTTGATACAAAAGATGGCAGAAAGAAACTCCATAAAAATAATAAAAGCAAACACTTAAAGTCTCATTATCCCCTGGCCACCACTGACATTTTAGAGGAGAGAATAAACTTTCTCTTAAAATGAACCGGGTGTGGGTGGGTGGGTGGATTATATAACAGAATTACTGAAAGTAGATGAAAAAGAAACCCAAGGTTTGTCTTAAAGAGACAGGGTGCTAATTCTATCCAGGATTTCAGATGACCTCTGTGCTAATGAGCTTCGATCCATACCCGAATCAACAACTAGTTATGCAGACTGATGGTACTATCGTATGTCTCCTTGAAGTCATAAAATACTCTAGGCACAAAAATGAAAACTTGACAGTGTGTCATATTTTTTGGAGATAAATTGAACTAGTTATTATACTCTGTCACTTAAACCAGAAATTACTGAATTAGTGTTATCAGAATTTGCCAGAGACGCTGATAACCAGAAGGAAGAGGCATAAAAGCAGTCAGCAGGTATCAGCTGAGAGCAAAGGAGCACCCCAGAACACCTCAGAGCACCCTGGAGCACCTTGGAGCACCCCAGAGCACCCTGGAGCACCCCGGAGCACCCCGGAGCACCTTGGAGCACCTTGGAGCACCTCAGAGCACCCCAGAGCACCTCAGAGCACCCTGGAGCACCCCAGAACACTCCAGAGCACTCCAGAGCACCCTGGAGCACCCCAGAACACCTCGGAGCACCCCAGAGCACCTCGGAGCACCCCAGAGCACCTCAGAGCACCTGTGGCCACACAGACATTTAATTGTCATTAAAATAAACACGGGAGCATTTTGTGTGTCAAAAGGTTGAGACACAGTGTTGCTTATTTTGGTTTGCCCAGTTTTCAGTCAAGGCCATTGAGGACTGTGAGGCTCACCCAAAGCAGACAGAGAGGAGTAACTTGGGAGGAGTAACAGAAATTCAAAACCTTAGGCCTTGATTTCATCACCTGGAGCTGTGTATACTGCTATCAAGGGGCTTTAGAGCACTCTTTAATATCAGCACTGATTATAGGTGTGGTTCCCATCTGAGCTGCCCTGGGGCATTTGTTAAAGCTCATTTTGATTGGACTGGTCCAATCTGAAATGACTATCTATGTATCTATCTATGTATCTATGTATCTATCCATCCATCCATCCATCCACCATCTGTCTATCCATCATCTATCTATCTCTTTATCTATCTGCCTACCTATCCATCCATCATCATCATCATCATCATCATCTCTCTCTCTCTCTCTCTCTCTCTCCATCCACCCATCATCCATCTATCTATCTATCTATCTATCTATCTATCTATCTATCTATCTATCTATCTATCCATCCATCCATTTATCTACCTACCTGCCTGCCTACCTACCTACATACCAACCTACCTATCTTTGAGAGTTGAGGAGAAACTTATTTATTTTTAAAATCATTTAATGTGATACAAAGTAATGAGTTTCAAATGGCATTTTCCTACATATGTATCATACTTCATTATTTAGCCTCTCTGCCCTGTCTCCTGCTCTCATGTCTTGCCTGTCCCTTGTATGAAGGTTTTTTTCTAAAAAAATAATTTTCTGAGAACTGGCTTATAGACGGTTGGTAGAGTATCTGCCCAGCATGTACAAGGCCCTAAATCTTGTTCTAAGCACCCCATAAGTGCTGTGCTATCGAATGCCTGTACCCCCAGCAATCTAGAGGTGGCACTAGAATCATAAATTTAAGGTCATCCTTGGCTACGTAGTACATAGGAGGCCAGCCTAGGCTACAATGAGACCCTGTCCCTGCCTTCCCAAAAAAGCTTCTTTTATTTTAAAATGCTGTCTAGCAATATATGAAAGTAAAATGGTAAGATTTTAGATGCTCTACTTTTCAAATTACTATGTTTTTTTTTTTTTTTAATTTAGAAATTGTCTGTCTGACAAATGATCACACTGAAGCCTCTAATATACTACCTTGGGTTTTCTGACCTTTGTAACTGAGTCGTCTTGTGTATTTGCTTTCTAGCTCAGTAAAGAGACCCTTCATGTCAGGATTAAATTACTATAGGACTTTTTTTCCTTACATAACACTAGGGCAGAGAGACCCTTGGCTTTTTTATCAGCCACAGAGCAGCATTTGCCACCTGCTTGGTTTACATACTTAGGCAGAGCTTCCCCCCCCCCCCCCCCCCCGGTCTGTGCTGCCTGGCAGCTCTGTGGCTAGGCAGGGATTGGACATTTGATCTTTAAATTCATCATACTACCAGCACAACAAAATGTGACAAGAAATTTTAAACCCAGAGGGTATTTTTATAGTCTGTTTCTTTATTCATTTAAAATTTTCTCTATTTTTAAACACCGTCAACTTAAACTTTAAACAGCCATTTCACAGGCAAAGCAACATGAGACACGGTGGCAATAATATGTGGGCAAACATTTTCTTTTTGTTTTACTTTGTTTTGTTTTTCAAGACGGGGTCTTACTATGTAGCTCTGGATATCCTAAAGTCACAATGTCGACCAGGATGGCCTCAGACCCATAGAAATATATTTGAAATATTTTTTTTATAAAAGAAAGGTGGGGGGTCCCTTTCTCTGCCTGACTGGAGAGTGCCCCTGAATACAAGTGCCTGGCCTTATCTGAAGAACGACCTTGTGCAGACCTGCTTAACTTAGCACCTGCTCTGGCTTCCTGCCCACATGATTATTAGATACTGTACTATGACCAATTAGCCCTTTCCACCTGTATCCTAAAGGCCCTTATACACCCTATTTCTGGAACAATAAAGTTGAGCTGTCTACTGAAGCTGATCCCAGAAGTTAATCTGTAGGTACTCACAGCCTTTGGAACCCTGCCTGGCCTCTGTTCCCTCTGTCCCCATAGGCTGATGGCTGATAGTCCCCCAGGAGAAGGGAGACCCACACGGTATGATGAAAGTAATATCACACACGTGCCGTAGGTCTTTGTAGTGGGTTTGGCCTAATGCTACTTGTATTCTAATGTTAATTTGGGTCCCCCAAATTTGTTTGCACAAGGGGGCCTACTTGTAAGACACAGAAGGACCCTGCCCCCAGTTAATTCTGATTGGCAAGTAAGGATGCCAGCAGCTAATAGCTGGGGAGGAGATATTTAGGTGGAGTTTAGGTTTCTCAGGCTAGAAACCATGAGGAGGAGGAGGGAAGCCACGATACCTTAGAAGAACGTGCAGGGAGGTGGGGACAGTCGGAGTCACCATGGAAAAGGACCAAGGGAACATGGCCCAGAGAGCTGCTCAGCTGGGTCAAGAGTAGCCAAGATGGACCAGAAATTACTAAGTACTAACCCAGAGTTATCTGCAGGAAGTGGATTCTAACAGCCCAGAGGTCAGGCGGTTACCCAGCTACTGTGCGTGCGGCTTACGGCAGATCAACCTATAAAGGCTGCAAGTGTGTCTTTCATTTGGGAGTGTAAATGGTCAAAGGCAGGACGGAACCCTGTGCCAGGATTTATTAAAATATTCTTACTACAGGTATTCACTGAGATTTCATGACGGAATTACGCAGTGGGTTCACAATGCTTGCGCCAAGTACCGTGTGCTCAAAAGTTAACTTTGGTCATCATCAATAAACTAAACCAGACCGGAGAGCTTTGACATCGAAGGTAGAGGCCTTCTGATGTGTAATTTGCATAGCACGCGCTAACTAATCTCCTCTGAGCCTTGCTTCCTTTCTGGTCACTCCAGAAGCCCTGTGGAGTCCTTCATTATTTGCCCATGGTTCTCCCTGAGAAAAGGTGCACTCTTGCCGGGCTAAATAAGGCACGGGCACTCCCGTCTCAGGAGAAGAGTTATATATTTTACCCAGGCGAGATGAGAACGTCTGGTTCTCTCCAGATTTTAAATTGTGCTTTGTGTCAGCCAGGATGTTTGCACTTTCGTGNTTTTTTTTTTTTTTTTTTTTTTTAATATTATAGAAGAATTCCATCTCAAGTGCTCCAGGGACAAACGGAAGTCAGCGTCAACTCTTCTCAGATAGACAATACACCAGGATGGGTGATCACACAAGTAGAGTCGGCTGCCCTAGAAATTTTTCTCCCTTTTCTTTCTTTTTGTCTAAGTTTTCTGAGGTGTGTGTGGGTAGATGTTCAGTTTTGTGTGGAGAGATTCAAAGACAGAACATCATTAGCAGGGAACAAGGAACCCGGCCAGGCACTCTCCAAACATTTATGACTTGATTTTTATCTGGAACAGAATGCAACTAGGGCCTTGTTGGGAAGGCTTCTGCTCGATTCTGGCCATGAGCTCCTGAACTTTTCCTGCTTTATTCAAAGTTTATTAATTGACTTAGTGCCTGGCAGGACAAAGAGAGCTCTAAGATCTGAGACTTCAGTAAGCTTGGTGTGGGCATTCTAACCTCATTTTACATATAAAAAAAATTCACATTAAATTTAGATGCATGCAATATATCATTTATAGAGCAGGGACCTGCAGGTGCAAAGAACTATTTTCTGAAGACCTGGATGGATTATCCTGAGTTTGTGTCCACCTGGAGCCCTAATGCTTACTGCTTCCACTTCTTCCTCCCCCTCCTCCTCGCCCCCCTCCTCCTCATTTTCCTCCTCCTCCTCCTCCTCTTCCCTTGGAACAAGGTCTCCTATGTAGCTCAGTCTGGTCTTGAAATTGTAATCAAGTCTTAGCCTTTGAAGTGCTGAGATTACAGGTGTGTTCCAGTACTGCCTTTTCTTCATCTTTCTCCACACTTACCACCATGTTTCTGTCCCTGCCATGCAGCTACATATGGCTATGATATCCTATTTATCTCTATTCAGGCTCCTGGCATCATCGGAAGTCAGACTGCACTTAGTCCCCGAGCACCTGGCTGGATGTCGTCTTGCTTAGCTAAAAAGAAGACCCACCCTTAAATGCACATCACCCCTGTGGTGTATCCCCAAAGAAGTAGGCTTAGTGTGTCACTCTGTGGAGGTGTTGGGGCTTATTTGGATCATCAAGCTCTACTGTTACCAGGAACATTTGGGTAAATGAGGGAAGCGTGCTTGCTTTTCTCAGACAGGAAGCTGACTATCCTACTTTTTTCCTTTTCCTTTCCTATCATAGCTCTGATCTTAACCAACAGTGGCTCCTCTAAAACCCTGGGTAGGTTTATTCCTGTTGATCCAGTTCTGCCCACCTCCCTGTCTTCTCGGTCTATGCTGCCCACTGTTCCTGTCTCTACGTCCGTGAGGTCCAACTTCTTTAGACTCCACATATGGGTGCGATCATCTGACATCTATCTATTTATGGCTGGCTCGTTTCCCTTAACACAGGCAGGAGGGGAAAGTTATAAAGTCCTAGATCACAGCAGGCTGCCTGTAACACAGAACAGGTATTGCGTACTTCACAACAGTTAGGATACTGTTTTTGTTTTTGCTGTTGTTTGTTTATTTTTGGAGACAGGGTTTCTTTGTGTAGCCCTGGCTGTTCTACAGCTTGCTTTGTAGACCATGTTGGCCTTGAACTCAGTGATCTCCCTGTCTCTGTTTCCCACGTGCTGGGATTAAAGTTGTGCACCGCCGCGCCCACTTAAGAAGAATATTCTTATCACAAAGAAAAAAAAAATCTGTTTCATGGGGGAGGGTGGTGGATACACTAGTTGTTACAACTGATGACAATATGCATTTGTGTCAAAGCGCAGAATTATTAAAAAATTATCCAATCTATTGGACTGAGAGTGGTCTGGGTGTCTGAAGTCATTATGGGCTCAGAGAATATGTGATTCTTTCACAGACAAACTAGCAAGTTAACAAATCAGTGGGAGCCTAAACATTAGGCCCTAATTCCCTGAGGTACTGGGATCTGAGCAGCTGGTCTCGTCTCTCACCACTTGACTGCATCTCCAAGGTCCCTGCAGCTGTCACCGCGGGTCTCTTCTGCACGGCTCTTCTATGTGGCATAAGAACCTTTGGGCTTTATGGCTTGGTTCAGCAAATGCACATAAAGGGCAAGGATGGAAGAGAAAGGATCAGCAGAACATTTTGTTGGACAAGTTAAGTGTTAAAATGGGCAGAGATACAAATCCAAGTCTTAGCCCATAGATGGCTGTTTTGGAAAAATGCCATCTGTTCCTAATAGCCGATGACACACATGAAGCCTGTCTTCCCAGTGGAGGATGTGTGGCCACTATGGACCCTGTTGTGAGTGTGTATGAAATGAGAGAGCATGAAATGTAATACCAGCACAGATTGGAGAGATTTACTCAGAATCCACTGTAACGGTTTTCTTGAAGCTCTTTATTCTTCCATAATGTTTAGTTAATGCTTAGTTGTTGATTGAGAGTGAAGCCAACAGCCACCTTGTGTGAAAACCTGGCATGGTACACATGATACACATCTCTCCCTCACCCTGACTGACTCGTGCACATAGCTGCAGGCAGGTGGATGTCACCTGCATTTAGGATGGGTGAGGCGGTACAGTAGTCTCTGTGGTTTTCACTTACTGTTCCTTTTTCTGGGAAGGCTCCCATACAGACCCTTCTGTTCAAGCTCCCAGCATCCGTCAACTCAGAGCCTCAATGGGACAAGAGGAGACACCCTCCCAGGCAACACCCATCTTCTAATAGTTTTGTTGGATTCCAGTGAAGGCTCCAAAGACTCCGAATACTGCCACAGTGTAGGTGTTTCCATACAAAGTGGCAAGGGAGAGATAAACTTGGGGTCTTTAAAACATCAGGACCATCAAATACCAGACTAGGCCACAGGCCAGAATGTCATACTATTATAGTTCCTTATGACCAAGCTAAACCTAGCAGGGTTTGAGATGGGCACACAGTGCCAAAGACGAAGTCAACTGCTACCAAGGGAAAACTTAACACATGAAATGTCCCCAGTGGCCCTTCAGTACCAGTTTAGACAACCTACAACTGCCGAGTAGAATCCCAGCATTTGTGCTGAGCTGACCAACACTAATGATAGAGGTCATTAGTGTATGATAGAGGTCATACAGCCGAGCAATGAATTATCAGCTTCTGCTGGGTGGCTGGAGATAATCGCCACTGGCTTGCGGGTTATAACAGCATTGTGTAGGTCACTTCTTAAAAACGGGGAGCCTGCTTTTGCTAAAAGCATCGACTCTTCCCTACAGCCATGGCCACCTGATTTCTAATAATTAAATTATATTATTAAAATGGGTTAAAAGGCCTGGCATCCTTGTCTCCATATCATGGTTGTTCCTTTGTTGCTACAACCTTTGAGTCTGACTCCACCCAGGTCTGTATTTAGCCATGTTGGTCTTTTGGGAAATGTTTTGTCCCAAACCACAATACAGGGTGAATCTTGTCTACATCTCTCCGGAGTAGATATGTTTATTCTATCTTGCCCTTGCTCTCATCAGCTCAAGCATCCACAACCCTTCTTCCTATCATAATGACAAATCAAACCATGAAGCCAAGATGCCAGCAACAAATGGGACTTACAGTTCTGAAAATCCTAACACTAATGACAAGTCCCAAGCATGGGGTATATAAATGCAGGATGCTGTATCAATAGCAGGAGTAATGCAGCTTTAAGTCTCTTCCTGATTGACAAATCTCAAGAGCAGAACAGTTTGCATGTGAAAAGGAAAATGCTCATCGAAACTCCACACCATAATCAAGTGATGCCCACCAAAACTTAGCCCACTCTAAAAACATTAACATAAGGCTGACACCTCCTCCTCTGTTCAAGCAGACTACTTGGTCATCTCTGGGCCATCTGGCTGAAGTCAGTCAGAAGTTGAAGTCTCAACATTTAGCCTTGCCTGTTCTGTTAAAGTCTGTGGCTGAATCTCATTTGCCCCGATCACATGCCACAAGATCCCAGAGTCTGGTTTCCATTCCTGTCCAATGTTTGGGTTTCTTATAAAATTACTATCTACCTGGAATTAACTAGGAAGCCTGGATTTTATTTGTCAACTTGATTATCGGAACTCTGGAGGGTCTCAAGAGAGAGAGAGAATGCAAGGTCACTGTGTCTGCATATCTGAGAAGAACTGATGTGGAGAGTGCAAAACTCCATCTGCTAGTGACAAAAGCTACAAACTGTTCTTCCAGGTGAGCAAGCCAGGGCAGGTCAGAGTCGGTTTGCTACTTTGTATCAGCAAATCCAAGAACCTCTCCTTTTACAGTTCCTCCCTGGCTCAGAATTATTTGAATTTAAGAAGTGAATGGCTGGCAGGTGATACGATTGTTAGGATTGTTAGAGAGAAATAGGCCCAACCCAGGGGAAAGGTTGTTTAGAGGTGGGGGTGGGGGGGATGGGAGACACCAGCAGACACACACGGATAAGCTGTAAGGAAGCAGACCTTCAAAACCACACAGGCAAATCCTGTTGTTACACATACAGAATGCGCAGTGACTGATTTTTAAAAGACATTATTTGGAACACTTCACAAATCACCTTTATTTTGTTCATGGATATTGTCTGACACTGCTCTTGGAGAATTTCCTATCAAGTGTGACCCACTATCTTCTGTCTGGATATGAATGGCCAGGGTCACAGTGCTGAGCTTGCTGCTAAGATGTTTATGCTAGAAGCATTTTTTTTTGTTTAGTTTAGTATGGCTAAAAATATTTTTGTGTTTTTATTTATCAATTTATTATTTATCAATCATTTATTGCTACCGTATCCTGGTATTAGTGTTTCTAATTCATCCATCATTACTTATCTTGACCCTTATGTTTGATGGTGTCTTTGTAGAATTACTTTATTGGAATTAGGCTGAATTTAATCATAAAGTTAAACCCAGTTAAGAGGGAGGGGTTTTCCTCTTGGCGTTCTGTTGTTATATAGTCACATATAACTCGGGGCTGTGTCACTATGCAGATTCTGTACCATGGAGGCTAGTTAAGCTAGTTAGGTTTCCAGGCCTCTGAACCTAGAATCTGGCCATAAAAATACACTTCCTCTGAAAAAAAAATCATTGTTTAGAGTGAGAAACTATATATGGCAGGGTTTAAACTAATGAAATAAATCTGCTTTTTGTTGTAATAAAATACATAAGTGCCTAGTTCATATTACTGGTCCATCTATCCCTTGCCCCTTTATAATTTATTTATTTTTAAAAATTGTAAACAGGATATTTTTAGGTCTCCTGGAAGAGTCATACCATGGCCACCTTGGCATAAAGTAATAAATGTGACTCCAAGGAACAGGTGGGTTTTTTTTTTTTTTTTTTTGTCCCAGCCCAGAGCTTGTTAATTGAGAATCTGAGTAGGATTCGATCAACCAGAGGATGCTGGGCTGCCTCTCCCTGACCACAGCAGCAGCTGTTCCTGTGGATTCTCACATGGTGGTGGAGGGAAGGGCAGGTGGGAGGGATGGGTAGAGCTAGGTATGGAACCTGTCTTTCTGTGTGGGACATAGGTGGCATTTGTTACTGTTAACCATGTGGCTACACCAAGGACACCCATTTCCTCAACAGCTGCTCGCTGCTGTGGTCAGGCTGGAGCGCCCAAGCTCACTCACCGGTGCTGCTCTGGATTGTCCTCACGGTGGTGGTTGTGCGTGGAGGGGAGGACGACCTCAGCGACACGCACTCGTCGTCCTGGGAGCAGCCCTTTTCGATGGCCCGCACGTAGCTGTGGCTCCGCATGCGGAAGCAGCCAGGCAGGGGCAGGTCCAGCGCTTCCACCGCCTGCGACTCCAGCTCGCTGAACACAGACTCGCACACGGATTCGAACTGTCCGTTCACCTCCATCTCGCTCACCTGTGGGAAGCCACAGGGTGGTTAAACACCTGTCCCTCAGTTCCCCACCAACAACATCTCCAGTTCAGCATCTGGAAGCTTCATTCCCCCACAAGAGCAGCAGCGTTTAATGTGTCAATCCAACGTGTATCTAGATGTCTTAGCGTTTCTATTCCTGCACAAAACATCATGACCAAGAAGCAAGTTGGGGAGGAAAGGGTTTATTCAGCTTACACTTTCCACATTGCTCTTCATCATCAAAGGAAGTCAGGACTGGAACTCAAGCAGGTCAGGAAGCAGGAGCTGATGCAGAGGCCATGGAGGGATGCTGCTTACTGGATTGCTTCCCCAGGCTTGCTCAGCCTGCTTTCTTATAAGAACCCAGGACCACCAGCGCAGGGATGGCACCACCCACAATAGGCCGCCCTCCCCCATTGATCACTAATTGAGAAAATGCCTTGCAGCTGCATCTCATGGAGGCCTTTCCTTTCTCTGTGGTAACTCCAGCTTGTGTCAAGTTGACACACGAAACCAGTCAGTACAGTATCACTTCCTTTATGTCTCAGATGGTAAGTGAATAGCATGTAGCTAATGAAAAAGATGACATGTTTTAAGGAAGAGAGCTTTGGAGCTGGGAAGATATCTCAGTATGTAAGGACTCTTGCTTTGCAAGCCAGAGGATCTGAGTCGATATGTGAAAAGTGGTTGGTTACATGTGCTTGTGGCAGAAGCGTGGGGTAACTCTGGTGGCAGAGACAGGCAAATCCTGATATCTCATTGGTCAGCCAGCCTAGCCAATCAGGAAGCTCCAGTTTCTGTACGCGCCCTTGCTTCAAAAACACAAAGGAAAGAGCAATAGAAGACTCCTACCCCTTGGTCTGGAACACACATCTGCATACTTGGGTGCACGTACCTTCTACCTTCCTCTCAGAGGAGAGCTTTGTCTCTGGAACAGTGAAGAAATGCAGTCTGGCCAGGCGTGGTGGCGCATGCCTTTAATCCCAGTACTCAGGAGGCAGAGGCAGGCGGATTTCTGAGTTCGAGGCCAGCCTGGTCTACAGAGTGAGTTCCAGGACAGTTTGGGCTATACAGAGAAATCCTGTCTCGAGAAAAAAACAAAACAAGAAACAAACAAACAAACAAAAAAACCAAAAAAAAAAAAAAAAAAAAAAAAAACCAAACAAAAACCAAAAAACATGCAGCCTGGGAAGGAAGCTTTGTCCAATGCGTTCTGGATCATTCTATTTACAGTTTCCAGTTAGCTAATGTTTATTTTGCATGACTGGAACAGAACTCACAGTCTCTTCTGGCTCTGTTCTCCAGCCCCTCCTTATTGATAAATGGAGCAAAGGTCATTGGCTTGAGGTCAGAGTTCATGTACCATTTTTAGCAACTGCTATTTTTGTAAATTATTTTACTACGTCTTTTGAAGTGACTAGTTAGTTCATCAATCATTTCAAGGTTGACTGAAGTTGAGTGCACAGTTTGAAACATGCATTTTTAATTTTATTTTGTTTTGCAAAATACATACTTTGCTAAGGTAGGCCAAACCCGGATATGTCAAAAATCTTAAAGAAGCACTATCAAGACCTCAAACTACTGTCAGGTTTCACTTTTCATAAAAAAAAAAAAAAATCCATAAATTTATCTTTATTATCAATCAATCAATCAATTAATTGGCTCTTTATGTAGTCCTGACTGTCCAGGAGCTCTCTATGTAGACTAGGCTGACCTTGAACTCAAAGAAATCCTCCTGCCTCTGTCTCTGGAATTCTGGATTAAAGATATGTACCACCAGGTCCACCACCACCATCACCACCACCAGATTTTATGGTGGTGAACGTCTTAGGTAGAGGCAGGTGAGTTCTCAGCCTACCCCTCTGAGGCAAGGTCTCTCCTTAAACCTAGTACTAGCATTTCCTCAGCTGCCACCAGCAAGCCCCAGCTCTCCTTCTACATGTTCTCAGTTCAGAGCTGGGGTTAGAGACACGTGCAGACCGCACGGCTTGTGGCACGGGTATTGGGATTCAAACTCTGGCCCTTACAATTGAACATCCAGCACTCCTAATTGCTAAACCATCTATCTCTCTAGCCTCCTGAATAGGTAGAGCTTTAAAAAAAAAAAAGTTAATTAATTAATTAATTAATTAATTTTGTGCATATGCATGTGTACACCCGTGGGTGCCTGTGTCATGGTTGCCTGTGGAGGTCAAAGAACAACTTGCTGGACTGGATTCTGTCCTTCCACCATGTGACTCATCAGGCTTGGTTGGAGGCACCTTTACTCAATGAGCCTCCTCTTTGGCTCAGTCACTGAATCAGAATCGAAGTTAAGGCTCTGCAGGGGTTTGTGAATTTAATATGTGACTCATTCAAGCCTGAAATAATTTCAAAACCATTTACTCATGTATGTGCTCATCACTACAGTTTGGTTGAGTTTTTTCCTTTCGACTTTTGTAATGAAGTGTCACAAGGAAACAGTGAAATAGCTCTCCCTGCTCAAGTTGCAGACATGAACCTTGGGTTCTGTCTCTCCAGAGGGTTACTATACCTTCTCTCCTTGTTTTAATAAAACTTGAATCATACAGCAGACATAATTCTGCAACTTGCTTTGATTTTGCTGAATCATCTAGGCTAAACACACATTCTTAATAGGATTATCCCTTTTTCTATACAGGCATAAAAAATCCCCAAAGGAAATAAATTATACTTAATAAATAATAACAACCAAATATCCATGGAAACACTAAAAAAATCAAGAAAGGACATTTCCAAGCTACCTCACAGTCTCCTGCATGCCTTATCTTAAGAACAAGCCATCTCTAATCTCTACTTTATCCATTTTTAAAAGTTTTGTTCACCCAAGTATGAATCCCCGGGCCCTAAAGTTTACTCATCAAAAACAATCTGATTCAGAGGTTTTGAAGGGATCACAACTAGAGGTGTCCCCAGCCTCCAATACATCATTTATTTAAAAAATTAAGTTACATTTATGTTTGCATGTATTTATGTGCATGTATGTATATACATTTTATGTGTGTGGGTGTGTGTGCCAGAGTGTGCACATGCTCAGAAGACATCTTGTAGGAGCCAGGATGTAAGAATCCAATCAGTATATCTTTAGACTGTATTATGTTAAGAAGGTTTTATTTTAAATATTGTTATGTGAGTTTCATAAATTGCTAAATCATTTTTTTGGGTTGCAACTGGGACACCGTGTAAAGTGCCGTTAGACCTATTTCTGCTGTTTATTCTTCGTATCTGGGTGGAGTGGTGCTCTCAGCACCGAGGGTGGACCACTCTGAAAAACACCCGCTGTACTCTCTCAGTCCTGCTATCAAATATTCAGCCAAGGTCTTTAGCAGGACAATTTACTGTCCTCTTTAATACACGCTACAATTAGATGTATGCTAAAGAATTGCTTCAAATCAAATGTAATGCTCTATTGTCAGTGACTCTGTACACCTGTTTTATATACTCAGATGCCTGGAGTTTCATGAAGAAAAATTTCAAGCATAAAGAAAGGGCACACATGTTCAAAAAGTTTAAGGAGACTACACGAGTCTAAGTCCTTGGTTTATAACATTTTATTTGGATTCCTCTTCAGAGCCTGTGGTGAATAATGTCAGATTTTAAATAGGAACAGAGTCCAATGTGCTTAAGCTCAACACTATTATTCTATTTATATATATATATATATATATATATATATATATATATATACACATATATATATAACTACGTGAGAGAATAACTCTCCCAAAAGCAACTCCACTTCGAAAAGTCAGTATTTATGGTTCAGTGACTTTGAAGAAGAAACTGTTCTCTGAATAATGACAATGTTGCAGCTGTAACAGGAACTTTGAAATTGTCCTTAAAGCTAATGTGTTATTTGAAAGTTGAATACGGTGCTGGAAGAATGATGTATCATTAGGTCTCCGTTAAGGATGGTTACTCTTTCTGTTTTTTACTTAAGGTCAAATGACTATCCAGTGACATTGCAGTGCTTGACCCAAAGACAGCATTAGTCTTTTCCATGCCTGAACATTTAGTAAGCTGTAACTGGGAAGTAATGTCCCAAGGAAGGTCATATCCACAGCACAGAGATCTGAAGCGACCAGTTAAATAGCACAGTGCCCTGCTGGGGGACATGCCATGTTCTCCTGGTCTGAACACATTAAGGATATAAAGTTATAAATGTGTATACACTTTTTCACAATTTTATTTTTTGAGACAAGGTTTTTATCATGTAACTCTGACTTTTCTGGAACTTGCTATGTAGACCAGGCTGGCCTCAAACTCATAGAGATCTCTCTGCCTCAGCCTCCTGAGTATGGGATTAAATGCATGTGTTACCATACACAGCTTTATTAAAAAAAAAAAATTTAAACTCACAGATGCATTCTGCGTGCAATTCTTTTTTTAAAATATTTTTTTTAAAGATTTGTTTATTATATATGTATATGAGTACACTGTTGTTGTCTTCAGACACACCAGAAGAGGGCATCGGATCTCCATTACAGATGGTTGTGAGCCACTATGTGGTTGCTGGGAATTGAACTCAGGACCTCTGGAAGAGCAGTCAGTGCTCTTAACCGCTAAGCCACCTCTCCAGTCCCCCTGAGTGCAATTCTTGCTCCGATGACCTGCTCTAAACTGTAACACTTTTATGATCATGGTTTTATGTCAGTTATGTCTTTCCTAGGCATGGCCCCCTCAAGCAACATTGAAGGTAACACCTCCTCCATCAAAACCATCCTGAAAACGGGTTGGCGCCTAACTGACCAGGTTATGAATTTCCCCGGATTCCCTCCTCGTGTCTTACCCATCTGCAAGGAGCCCCTCCTCTCCTATACCATCAACACCAGGGACTTGCTGGGGATGAACAAGTGAACCACCCACCCGCAGCATCCGGCTGCACATTTGCCGACTCCACCAGTGGTCTATGTGCCGAGACCACCTCCGCACCCTTGCCCTCTCCGTTCTTCCTGATAACAGCGTGTGGCCACCGAGGCTCTGACGGCTCTCACCTGGCTTATGGTGCTCATGGCGCGCATGTAGCTCTCATTTCTGGAGCGGAACTTTGGTGACGTGAGCAAGCCCGCAGGGTCCAGGCTGTCCAGGCTTCTGTTGATGGAGACTTCACTCACGGCCCTCAGGTAGCTGTGACTCCGTATCTGGAGTTTGGGGGAGTGTTCGTTGGAGATCCTGGAGAAGAACAATGGAAGCGTTTGGGTGAGTGTTCACGGGAAGTCCTGGAAAGGGTCAGACTCAATGGGGACAATGGTAAGCCGTGGCTGTCCTTCGTGCAGGACTTTTAACGCCAGGTCAAACACTACCGATTTCCATGATTACTAAAGTTCAATACTAAATTACTAAAGTTCAGGAGAAAAAAAATCTTTAGTTTCTATTCTTGTTTTCTTTTAAATTAAAATTTGTATTAATTGACATGCAGTAATTTTATATAAAACATAGCGCTTAGGGTGTGATATTTTAGTGCATATATTTAATAATGATTAGATAAAAATAACTGACATAACCATAACCTCAAACATTTATCATTTTTTCATGCTGGGAACATTCAAAGTCCTCTCTCCTCCCTACTTTAAATGTACATTTTATGGTTGTCAAACATAACCACCTGACTATCCCACAAGACATTAGGAGTTATTCTTCCTATTTAATAGTCACCCTGTCTTTATTCCCTACCCACTCCCCCAACCCTCTGGTGTTATATTCATGATTTCTAAGGAAGTCAACTTTCTAGGCACCCATGCACAAGTGAGAGTGGGTTCCATTCACATAGCCACAAATGATACTTTTTCAGTTCCTTTATAATAGCTGCCTAATATTCCATTGTGTATATGCGCTGTGTATATGTGCTGTGTATATGCACTGTGTGATTTCTTTGTCTATTCTTCAGTTTATGGATTGACACCTGGGTGGATTCTAGATGTTAGCTATTTTGAATGAAGTCACCATGAATATTAGAAGGTTGACGTCTTTCTCAACATACTAATTTTATTTTCTTCACATATACATAGCCAGTGGTACAACTAGTAGTTCATGCGGTAGCTTTACCTCTTCTACTCTGATGGGGGCTACCATAGCGTTTTCTGTGATGGCTGTGACAATGATTTTAAATTTTCACTAACAGGGTATGAGACGTTCCCTTTTATTCACAACAGGAAATACCCCCATTAAGACAGGGTATTATGGGGCTGGAGAGATGGCCCTTACCTTCCGGAGATTCTGAGTTCAATTCCCAGCAACCATATGGTGGCTCATAACCATCTGTAATGGGATCTGATGCCCTCTTCTGGTGTGTCCAAGGACACACTACACATGTATTGCAGACTACACATGAGCTACACAGTGTACTCATATACATAAAATAAATAATTATTAAAAAAAAGACAGGGTATTATAATGCCCAGGTTAGCCCCTAGATTGTCATGTAGTTGAGGCTGGTCTTTGACTCAGGATTCTCCACTCTCTATTTCCCAAATGCTAGGATTTCAGGTATGTGTCATGATACCCAGCTTAGAAGGAAATCTTGTTTCAGGAAATCTTTAAGGTTTGGTGACATTAGAGAACAATCAAAAGTCTCCTTAACCATTAAGAATTTTCCCTTTTAATGCTCATACACCCTAAGGAAGAAAAAAAAAATAACAATGGCAGATCTATTTCAGAATTCTGAGCTTTGTAATGTGTCAGATTTTCCTTTGTATACATTTGTTTCAATTTTTTGTCTTTGCACATTAGCAACAGCAAATAGCTCTGTATCTATACCCATCTACAAATTAATTGTTTTTCTTTCACTCACTGAATCAATTATCTATCTAAACTTTGATTCTCTCACATAATTGAGATTGAATTTAGGGGGAAAAAAAACCCTCTGAAATCCTAACCATTGAAAATGCACATATCTTTAAATCTGATCTATAGAGACAGCTCTTCCTATACTTTGTACCCTATAGATTTGCCCTAAATGCACTATAGGAGCTTAGAAATTATGAAATTCTCATTGAAGAAGTCAAGCCAGGGATGGGGAGATGGCTTAGTTGGTCAAGTGTCTGTCAAACAAGCATGGAGCCTTGTGTCTGGATCCTTTGAGCACACATAAATCTTGGCCTGATTCACAGAGCCAAAGATGCTACAAAGGCTGCTGGGAGAGAAACACTATTAATAGACTTATCCAGCAGTGGGCCTTGCAAGATACTATGCTGACTTGCCAGATAAGATGTGTGTACTTGTGAAATAGTGGCACCATTCCAGGGACAACCAACCACTTTCTGCTTGACTTTGAGGTCTGCTGCACAAGAGGAGATCATGCTTGGCTAGGAGTCCGTGTATGGGGGTGGGCACAGACCCTGAGGGCAGGAAAGCCTCTAAGTGTTGTCTCACTCAGTGGACATGTTGTCAAACTGCCTTATAAATTGTTTTGTTTACCCAGAAAGCAATGCTACTCTCAGCCTTGGCCAGAGACCCTAGTTTGTATAGTGGGCAGAGCTCAATGCAGAGACCATTCGTTTGTCAAAGTGCTTTGAATAAGTGACTGACGAATTCTAAGCCCCAAAGTGGGGCATTTGTACCATAGTCTTTAAGATTCAATGAACATCATAGAAGAAGGGACAGGAAGAGCATCAGGCTCAGAGGATGGGAAGGGATGCTCTGAAATGCTGTGTTCTGGATACAACATAGCAGGTGCTCTTGTGAACACATAATGGTTGTGATTTCCTGCACACACCTGAAGAAAAATCAAGTCAGTGAGCATTCTAGTACAAACTGGGGAGAGGCCCTGAGGCACTGTGCCTATTTGGGGAGCTATTAGCTGCTGGTCAGTTGATCATGTTCCACTGGTTGGATGGTCTCACTCCCATAAGCATACAAAATCATTGGGGATCAATCGTCAAGCAGCTGACGATTCATTTTGGGCAAAACACATTACTGCTTTCCACACAGATTAAAAAAAAAATATAAGCAGCGTCTTAAGTAACATCTGGATAAAAGTCAGATCTAGTCAGCTCAGTGAGAGGGCTAAGTAGAGCTCATCCCAGGAAAATAGATATGAAGGCTCGCAGGAAAATAGGTTCACATGCTACCAAGGCATATGATCAGGTGTGCAGTCTCACTGGAAACCAGGAAAATGGTGACTTAAAAAAATGTGACGCATGTCGACACAGCACATCCATGAACAAACACTGTGGGAGGTGAGGACATTCCAAATGTCTCTTAGATGGCAGTGTATAAGATCACACCTTCTCATAAAGCTTATATGAAGCTGCTTAACAACAGCTGAGCAGCATATTCCAGATAATATCAAAACCCCAGGATGTGATGGGCAGCTGGCTGTTCTTTTTTTTCTATCACTTGTTCAGACAAAGAAATGAAAACAGATGCAGGAAAATGTGTCCAAAGGAAATGCTGTATTTTATTCCTACAAGAAGGAAACCGACCATTCTAGAAACCTGTCCTATGCTTTTTCTGGGCAGCTCCCAAGCATACAGACACCTTTGCAGGGCAAGTGGCTATTTTCTACGTGCTCCATGCTAGTCTGGTGATTTATACGAGATCTCTTTACAAAGTCCATGCCAGGAATTCTACCAACCTGCAAGTTTCAATTCATTTTTCTCCAGGATCTTTTGGCAAAGGTGGTTTTAAAGCATCTATTAGCTAAAGCTCACCTCTGCTCAGAACATGATTGCATGATGACCAATGTGTTTATCTGGCTATCTTGCAAAATTCGTCAGAGCAATGACACTTCCCAATGTAGATGATGGTGACATTGTGTACAGTCATCAGGGAACAATGGGGTGGGCCTTCATAAACAGAATATATTCAAAAGAAGAAACCAAGTCCTTTTTTTTGAAAAGTAAGTCTCGGCTGGCTGAGATGAGGCATGGTTGTGGCAATCACCCTGGCCACTTGGTATAAAATAAGGCATTATTCCAGAAGGTTAAAGTGGGGGAAAAAAAAAAAACCATCAAAAAAGGAACTGAATAGCTCTGTTTCGGTGAGTCATTTCCGATAAAAACAATGTATACTTTAGCAACCCACTACATGAGAGGAAATTAATTTTTTCTTATCTAGAAGGTAGAAGCTGCAGCTATCCATACAGAAAGGACAGGACACGCTGGACCTGTACTTCCTGGTGCAGAAGAGCCCACTAAGAAATGCCAACACACAATGTGCTCATTGCTGTTCCTGCCCCCATGACAATGGATATTTTCTGAAGGGAGGTATGCACATTCAGAAATGTTATAGACATTAATTCCCTTTCCGTGTTGGCCTTTTGAAATGAGATTGATCTTTTCCCACTGTCACCTCTGAAGGACTTATCTTTTTGAAGTCCATCAAAAACTGAAGTGGGATTTTGGTCTTGCTGGGCCAGAGAACTCCATTCACTATTGCAGCCACTTAAGAGACAACCCTTAAGGAAGCTCTGGGGTTGATCTTGAGGCTGTGATTGCAAAGAAGATTCTAGAAGACTCAGACCAGGAAGTTTCAAACCGATGTCTCAACTTTGTAATATAGGACTAAAAATGACTTCAGGTGATTGGCTCTTTCTTCCTCTTCTTCCTCCTCCTCCTCCTCCTCCTCCTC
>NC_034607.1:36979212-36999068 GCF_900095145.1 Mus pahari | reverse complement strand
CTGCTCCTGCTCCTCCTCCTCCTCCTTCTCCTCGTTCCTCCTCCTTCTCCTCATTGTTCCTCCTCCTCCTCCTCCTCCTCCTCTTCTTTTCCTCCTTACTTTATTGCAGAGAATTGATTCCAGATGACTGCATCTAATGGAAGAGTCTTGGAAGGGGAAGGGCCATCTTTTTTTTTGTTTTTTGTTTTTTTTCCACCTCATCTTGACTCTGAATCCTACAACATCTGGTACATAAACTGATTCCACATGACACAGAGGAAATGTCTGGCTTTGTACTATTCTGAAAATGAAGACATTTGATCTTGTCCCTGACATCCTTATTAAATTATCCTCACATTTATAGCTTAAGTGGAGAGGTGCCAATTCATTGGGCTTTAGGGTAGAAAATGGTACTTTAGTCAGTGACTATACTTAACTACTAGTTTTTGGGACTCTTATGAGTAAAGCTTGAGTAAAAGTGAGGCCAACCTTCTTTTCCTCATCCTGTGTGTGATGCATTGATGGCCTATCTTTTTGACCAAGCTGTTACTTGGACTGGCACCTCTTGAATGATTTCCCCCTGACATTTGTTACTATTTGTTAAACACCCAGGTATTGGTAATATCCTACTCTGTAGGAGTCTACATAGTTTTAATTTAATTTATTTACTTATTATAAAGATTTGATTTTGAGATAGAGTCTCATTAATCTTCCCAAGGCTGGCTTTGAACTTGAAAGCTGTTTCGGGAAATATTAAAAAGAACAGCAAGTTTCCATGCTAAACCCAGCTACTCTCTGCCCCGGCGATCTAAGCTAGCTCCAAGCAGCAATCGCAGTCTTCCCAGCTTCAGTTTGCTTACCTCAGGGCTGCTTGTCTCTTTTTAACCATTTACCCCCAGTGGCTAGTTGTCACAAATCCCCTTAACCCAGGAAATCAAAACTCTAGAAGCTTATAATTAATCAGTCAGATTTATATATCAATAACTTCTCAATTCACAAGATGCCCACACAATAATTTCAGAGCCAATCGATAATGATACAACCTGCCCATCTAGATTAGACAAGTTATCCTAATTATTCTATCCCTATATGATATTACAGCTACCTGTGGCTCTTTAAAACCATGTGACATCTTCCTGTTCTTCCTCCATCTTGCTTCCTTCTCTCTCCTGTGTGGCTCCCTGTCTCTGAAACTCTTAGCTCTGCCCCCCCTTTCCCTGTCCACTCACAGGCCTTCTGCTTCACTAATATTTAAATTAACTGGACAGGGAAAATCCTGCCACAGAAAGCCTTATGCCTCAGCTTCCCTCATGCTGGTATTATGGGCAGGTGCCACCAAGCACAACTTGTTGAAAGCAATTTAAATAGAACCTTTAATTTCTGAATTCTCCACTGTGGTGTTTTGAATAAGGATGGCCTCCAAAGGCTGATATAGTTGAATGAGCAACTGGGAGTGGAACCCTTTGACAGAATCAGAAGGATTAGGAGGCATGGCCTTGTTGGAGGAAGTGTGTCACTAGGGCTTATGTGTTCCTGCTGCCACACTCTCACCATGATGATAATGGATCAAACCTCTGAAAATGTAAGCAAGACTTCAATTAAATGCTTTCTTTAAAAGGGTTGCCTTGGTGATGGTATCTTTTAACTGCAATTGAACAGTGACCAAGACATTCATCTTTATTTCTTTCCCTTCTATTTCTCAGGAACTCTTGTTCACTAGTGTTTCTCAAACTTGACCTCAAATGCTTTTTTATCTATGACATTACAATTGTTTACCTTCTTTTAAAAATTTTATCACCACACTGTCTATTTTCTCTCTCTCTCTCTCTCTCTCTCTCTCTCTCTCTCTCTCTCTCTCTCTCTCTCTCTCTCTCTCTCTCTCTCTTTTTTTTTCTCTCTCCTTCTCTCCCTCTCTCTCTCTCTCTCTCTCTCTTTTTTTTTTTAGGTTTTTCGAGACAGGGTTTCTCTGTATAGCCCTGGCTGTCCTGGAACTCACTTTGTAGACCAGGCTGGCCTTGAACTCAGAAATTCACCTGCCTCTGCCTCCCGAGTGCTGGGATTAAAGTCGTGTGCCACCACGCCCGGCTTCTATTTTCTCTTCTTATTCTACCCCTTTCATTATAAAACTTAATCTGACTCTATTCTTGATTTTACACTAACCCTCTCTTCATCTATTTGTAGTGTACAGCTCCCTCCCAGACCTGGACATTAACCTTTCCATTAGCTACTGCACCATTTCCCCTGGTGCTCCAAACAATTACATTGTGACCTCCAAACAATATACATCTCTCCTCTCAAAATGTCTTGCTCTCTTTTAGTTTACATTCTAATGCATGCACTAAAGCCTACACAATTAAGAGAATTAGAAACCCAGGGGCTTTCTTCAGCTTTGCTTCCTATATACATGTACAATTGGTGCCTCTTCCCACTTTTTCCACTACATGCTCAGTTCAGCCTTCATCATGATTTTCCTAACCAAGTCTCCTGTCACTAGCCTATACTTGCCGAGGCCTCTGTGTCTCTTGTTATTTGACACATTCCAGTTTAGAACTGTCTGTAGAAGCCTCATGAAGTGGAAACTTCTGGTTTCTTTGGAGAGTTAGTTATGTCAAATGATGTTTTGCTGGGACACACAAGTGAAAGGAAGTTTTGCTACAGCAGACACGTGAAAGAACTCAGGATGTCCATAAGGAATATGAACATGACCCCCACAGACAGTGGGAGCTTGAACATTGGTTTGCTTTGACCTGCCTTGCTATTCTTCGCTAACAGCAGACATGTATTGGTTCACCTTACATTGTGTTGCTGAGCTCTGCTTGTGGTGACACCACAGAGAGATGTCAAAGAACTCCTCTTGAGGTTCCTGTGGCTTCTTGCTGCTTCTGTGGCCTCAGGCTGGTTGGCTAGCCTTGTGGTTTCTTCTGGATTGAACTGCCCTTGCTGGTTTGTGTGTGGTGGGCTGGACTAGAGCTGCTGATTCATATTTGGTGTTTGCTACTGGACTGAACTGCTGATATCCCAATAATGAAGATTAGATTCAACCCCCCAAAGAACTATTTCTAAACAGGTCTACTTCCCCCATGTTCTAATAATTTTTCTCTTCAACTACCTCTGGTGAGTGGTACAGGGGAGACTGAACTTTTATTAAAGCAGGTTGGAAAAAAATTTATGCCTACAGCCTCCTTTGCTCTCCCTCGGCTGCATAAAGTCTCCCTCTGCAGATGTCTTTTCTCTTTGTTTCTTGCATCAGTTTTCCCATCTTTACAGCTATTTTCATTTCCACTTTTGCATGCTCATATACTCTTCAGGTTCTTAAGATCTCAGATGACAGAATCAGTATTGCATTCATCTCGTTACATGGAAGCATGCTATATGAAACTCTTTGTTGAAACAAAGTCTTACTATGCAGGCCAGGTTAGTCTTTAACTTGTGACCCCCAGCTTCTTTAGTTCTGAGAAAACAGGCACCATCACAGGCAGGGGAGTTTTAATCTTAAAGTCACTAAGAGGAATAGCTAACAGTTGTTAGAGATTCTGGTATGTTAGGGTCTGCATTTGGATGGTCTCATGAAATAGATGATGTATAAAGAGAATGACATAATTATTGTCACTCTGGACCACAGTTTTCTTTAGAACTTTTCTTCACTTACTAAGATCTCGTAAATGGTTTTTATTGCTGTAGGTTAACTGCTCAAAGAAGACTTCATGGCATTTTCATACACACACACACTCATTAAGTTCTATCTTGGTATTATCTCCCCTCCCCCATCCAGCTTCCTAGTAGTTATTCTGCTTTGTGCCTAAAAAAAAAATCCTGCATTGTCTGGAAGACAATGTATAATACTTGATCTTGTGAGCCTGGATTATTTTGCTTATCACAACGACCCTTACTTCCATTCATCTTATTGCAAATCACGTGGTTTTGTTCTTCATTATATACACACATCACATTTGCTTATCTATTCATCTGTTGGTGGGTGTCTATGCTAACTGTTTGACATGGGTATGTGAATAGTCACAAATAATTTTTAAAATGCCTTGTGATACAACTCACACTTAAAAGTCTGTGGTTCATCAGTTCTCAGCATACTTATAGAATTGAATAAGCATAGCTGCTATATAAACATCATTTAAACATCATTATAGGGATTCTACTGAGCATCATTGGCCAATAGATATTTAGAGAAGACAGCAGGATTCCTTCATTTCAGGCACTGGCATTGCCAGGCACTGAGAGCCTTTTTCAACTTCACTTTCTTTGTGACACCATATTATTTCTTTAACATTAATTTTCCTTCTATTTTATAGACATGAAATTTCAGAACAGGATCCATTTGGCCAATGCTTCGCCTCTCAGAATAACAACTATATACAAAGGCAACTTCTAAAGAATAAGAAACACATTAAGGAGAAGACTCCTATAGATCCATGCTACATTTCCTTGTTGAATTTCCTCTGTAAATGTTTGATGTAGTAGATAAGTGTTAACACAGCATTACTTGCAACACATCTCAACTGTCAAGTGCTATAGACATTTCTATTTCCCAAAGGCCCCAGAGCTGTGGTCAAAGAAAGTTAAGGCAATGTTTTGTAGTCATTTAATGCTGTGCTCTTTCATCTGCTCTATTAACTTTTCTCTGTAGAAAAAAAAAACAGACTGATTAAGTTGGAATTATCTGACTGCTCAACTGTGGGCACGCTGGAGAGCCAAAAGCCCAGTATATGTGAAGCTATATATGCTAGACACTGGGAAAATTGGTTTAGTTGTAAGGTGAGACTCATCCAAACTGCAGATGCAACACTGTTCACAGCGAACCATCTCATTTATAGCAATTATCCATAGCAAATGGAAATTGTCCTGTGTATTGGATGTGCTTATATCCATCACAATTAGGTTCTTGTTGTGATTCTAAAAATTCAAATATCCTCCTCAGACTTTTAGATTATACAGCATGGAACATGAAGCAATTATGTCATATGTCAGCTGTACATAGGGCTTTTGTTGGTTGTAGTAGGGACAGTTGAGTACTGTCTGCTAGAACTTCATTTTTTAGACTGAGGCAAACACGCTGAAACAACTTCAAGAGAATCTTTGTTAAGCCTTTACCAGCTTTCAAGGAAGTCACAATGGGAAAAGGAAAAGAAGAGATTCAACTGGGGTGTGGAAGACAGCTTCAGAGAGACAGGAAATTGGAGTTAGACCCTGAGTGATAAGATTTCCCACTGGACAAATTGCACCAGACACCAGGAATTCCTGACCAGGGAACTATGAGGCAAAGGCTTGACAGTAGAGTAGCTGAAACCCAGAATGCTGGTTTGTGCAGAGAGAACCTGTGTAGGTGGGAGGGCAATATGTGTTGTAACTGCCTGTGGTCAGTCTGTGTCATCAAACTGTAGGTTCCCAAAGAGGGCGGCTCCTGTAAGAGGATGAAGACATCCCATTGTATTCCCAAGCTCAGCCCAGGCATGACTCATTTATTTAAGGTCTACTTAAATAATTGTTGAATAGCCTGAGAGGGAGAGGGTGATAGAACGCAAAGACCCTGTCAGGCACTGGGACAAGAGGCTCTTGGAGGCCCTGAGGTCATGAAGTGAACCAGAGAACCAAAGAAGCCCAGCAAGGATGTGCAAGACAGACACAGAATGGGCAGTGACCCAGGGAGCTGTCCAGCACCCTGTCCCTGGATGGATGAAGGCAAGCATAAGGTCACACCTCTCCACTATGAAGAACTCAGGTCCAGGGAAATCTGGTTCTCTCTTTGGGAAAAAGAAGTACCTTTTCCTAATACTTGAAGGCACCCAGTAGAGTATGGGGTTGGTTGACAGAGTAGGAGTTATGCATAGATTTATTTTTAAAAAGTCAACATGCAGGACTTTCCTGGCTACAGTCAGCTTTCCAAGGACATGGTGCAGAAACATTTGGGCAAGTCACAGGAGTCACTACTCACAATCGAACCACAGCTAAAGTGGAATGGGGCATCTCCCTGTTTGTTTCTCCCCCTGCTACATATACATTGTTGTTGTGTCTCTTATGAAAATCATCATATAGTATCTCTAAATAACACCTGAAATTACCTTTGCTTAAGTTTGCATAGGACCAAACTGAGCACTAAATTAATGGAAATAATTCAGTGAGCAGTGCCTTGGAGGGCAGGTGTCTTTAACACAAAGTGCAGTTCACTCTGGGACCTTGGCTCTGAATGCTGGCAAGCCTCAGATCTTCAATTTAAGGCCAGGTTGAATCCATAGAATTGGGCGAGCCCCACTTTTTAAAAAAAGAATAAGTAATACTAATATCCACCTTCTAGAGCCCAAAGGATGTACTGGATCCTAAGCATCTTTCTTTCTCTTACCGTGGAGGAGAGACACACAACCTAAAGTTTACTGTCTGCATGAAAGTAAAAGTGAACCTGCATAGGGAAACAGGGACTGATGGGAAGGAGCGGCAGAGAAGGGAGAAGCAGGAGGTGAGGGGTGGAATAGGTTCAATGTACATTATATACATCCACGAACGTGTCCTATGGTAACACAGACAATTAATATGCACAATGAAAAGTTAAAAATCACCATTGTAGCTGTTATTTTGTATACAGTTCAGTAGAACGAAGCACACATTTGTATCACTGTACTACCTTCCAGAATCATCCCTCTGTGGAACCCTTCTCTCCTCCACCTGACCTGCTGAATCCCAGTGCTCCCCATCCTCCTCCTGTGCCCCTGGCAACCATCATTCTACTTCCTGTCTCCAAGTCCAACCACTCTATGCATCTTCCATAAGTGAAGCAAAGCAGTATTTTCTTTCTGTGACCAGCTCATGATCCTAGCAATGTCCTCGAGGCTCAGCTACAGAAGCACACGATCCCATGTCTGTCCTCCATGGTTAAATACTATCCTGTTGAATACACCTTGCTTACTCATCTGTAGATGGGCACTTGAGTTGCTCCCTATCTCATTGTATAATGCTGCTATGAACATGAGCGTACACTTGATTATATACCCAGAACTATGAACCTTTCCTTCATAGAAGCACTTAGTTCTTTTCAATTTCATTTCCTATCAGTTTTGCTACCAACACACTTGAGGACCAATGCAGTAAAAACAATCTATCATTTTCCCCTGAAGAGCCACTCCCTAGATTATTTATTACAAGTTAAGAAGTTTTGCTATGGTGAAAAATAGAAAAAGATACTTCTATTCTTAGGGGCAGATCAGTCATCCCTGGATGCCTGAAAAAGATTGGCTGCATTGTCCTACAGACACCAAAATCAGCAGATACTTATAAACTCCCTCCTTCCCTTCCTCCCCACCCCCCTCCTCTTTCACTCTCCCCCCTCTCTCTCTCGCCCATGCACACGTACATGCACACGCACATGCACATAGCCTCTCTCTCACCTTCAATCACGTCTAAGTTATTCATGCCATCAAATAAAATGAAAATGTAGTATGAATAGCCGCTCTATTGCACTTTTAGGGAAATAATGACAAAAAGGAAGATTGTCCTTTCTCAGCAAGAAACATTTTGAAAGTATTTCTGATCCAAATCTCATTGAATCTGGGTATGAAGAACCCATGAATGGTACCATAAATAAACTGAGTATAATTTTACTGCTGTAGCAATTGAAAAATAACAATGTAACTAAAACTATATAATATTATCAAAGATATATTGTCATGGTTAAGACATCAAACAAACAAACAAACAAATATCAATCCCACAAGCAAGTAGAGATTGCCAAGAGACTGTGGACAATAATGTTAGCTAATGGAACAGTTACAAACAAATTCACTTCCTATGTACCAGGTAATAGGTACCCACATGGTAATTCTTGGCAGGAGGTAGAGAACGTGACCCAGATGTTACTTTATGTTGACAATAGAGAAGTTTTTCTTCCCTGATTTAAACACGCCAGGGCACAGCAAACATTTGCAGGGTTCCGTGTTCCTCTGATGAACTACCCCCAACAAAAGCAACCTCTGGAAGAAGAATTTATTTCACTCACGGTTTAAGAGGAATACAGTCTATCATGGTGGACAGGCAGGACTGTGAAGGGGTGTTGATTCTGTCAGTCAGGAAGCGGAGGAGAGAACGCTGGGATGCACGTCCTTGCACTTTTATTTCGTCGGGGAGCCCAGCCAATTGCAGGGTGATTCCCCTATTCAGAGTGCGTTTCTAGCCTCAGTTTACCCTCTCTAGAAGTAGACTCACATTCTCCAAGCCCAGAGGTTTGTCTCCTAGGCAATTCTCAATCCTGTTGAGTTGACAGGATCAACTACCACAGATGTGTCGACATTAGCTAAGGACTCTGAAACTCTTTCAAAAGGTTTGGCTGAATGGCTTCATGCACTAAGTTCACTTTACAAACTAAAGGTGGACTCCTAAGTCACCCTCTCAACAATGATTTTCTAATCCCCATCGTCAAACCTGTGCTCACTCATGGTTTGACCAAAGGTCTTGAGGAACACAGGGCGTCTGTGTGAAGTTCTTTCGTTGCTTGCACACGCTCCTGTGTCTTTGCTGAGTGCCTGCCCTGAAAGCCACAGGTCTTATGCCAAGAACCTGCAGGTTCTTCAGGACCATGGTGTGTCTTCTCTGAAGCTGGCCCAATTTGTTAGTCGATCTTTAATAGCAGGGCATTCAAAGGTACAATCAGCTGTTCAGATGTGGGGGGATAGGTTTAGGATGTGGGGCAAACTATGCCTGTATGTGCGATTCTGTGATTTCCACCTTTTGTTCCTGTTAAGTTGAAATTGATGCATAACTGACATCTTTATGTAATGCATGTGCTATACCGCTCACAAAAGATCTATTTTATTTTTACTTTTATTTATGCTATATGTCACGGTATCCCATGTGTGTCTAGTGGCTACAGAGGTCACAAGAGGGCATCAGATCCTTGGAGCTGGAGGTACAGTTGGTTGTGAGATGTCTGACAGACATGAGTGTTGGGAACAGAACTCATGTACTCTGGAAGAGCAGCAATCCCTCTTAACCACTGTATAATGCACCGTGAAAACAACTGTAAATATGATTCCTGCTTTTTAGATTAACCATTCTCAACCTGTGGAGGTGGAATGGTCCTTGGTCCCAAGACCATTGGGAAATGCAGATATTTACATTATGATTCTTTTTTAAAAAAAAAATATTTATTTATTTATTTATTTATTTATTTATTATAAGTGTGTACACTGTAGCTGTCTTCAGACACTCCAGGAGAGGGCATTGGATTTTTGTTACAGATGGTTGTGAGCCACCATGTAGTTGCTGGGATTTGAACTCAGGACCTTTGAAAGAGCAGTCGGAGCTCTTAACCGCTGAGCCATCTCACCAGCCCATGATTCTTAACAGTAGTAAAATTGCAGTTATGAAGTAGCAACATAACATGAGGGACTGTACTAAAGGGTCACACAGCATTAGGAAGGCTGAGAGCCAGTGTTCTATACGAATAAACTCAGGCTGGCAAGTGTGTCAGCTCAGAATTGGAAATCAAGTTGATGTCACTCTTAGAGTCTTTGCCACCCAACTTTTACCTTCCCATTAGCATGGCATCTATATTTTTACCTGCTGGGAACGACCCTGTTTGAATGTTAACTGCCTTGTTAGTAAGTGCTTACTTACAAAGTCTTGGCCTTAGTGGAAAAGTACTAGCTTGGTTGAGATTTCTGTGGGAAAAAGTTGAGGCCTCTGTGGGAAAGTACTACCCCCAGTTAAGAACAAATAGCTATAGATCTTGTAGACAGGTACCTAGCAATCCATTCTATTCTGTTTCTCCTACTGAACATTTTATCTAGCCAATACCCTGCTTTGGGGGAACAGGTGCGTTCCCCCAGAAACAAAGAGATGCTGCGTCATCCCCCTCCCTTCCCCTGCTTCTGTGGGCATAAAACCTGCCTGGGAATAATACAAACTTGACAGCTTGATCAATCAGACTTGCTGTCCGTCCTTGTGTTTCTCACCACAGACCCTGTTTGACTGTCCCATGGGCTGTTGCTGGTACTCTATTGACTCAGATGGGAAAAAGTCAGTGATGTTCTGATTTGCCTCAGTCTGACCGCTAGGACTACACGCCACCCTGTGACTCATCCCTCGTTTATCTGCTTTTAACTTTTTCCCCCCTGTAACTTAATGTGATGCACGGTTTCAGACATGGTCCAAAATGCAGTTGTGTGCATAATAGCCTTGTCCCTACCATGCTGAAGAAGGAAGTCAAGGTATGTCTGACTCAGGAGTGAACTTACACTGCCTGCCTCACTTCTAAGTCGTCACAAACCAGCTCTTGAAACTTCCTTTTAGGATCTCCCAAGACTCCTATTAGGTTAGCTACCTGTGGAGTTTTACAATCTTCTCTTTCCTAACCTCAGATAACATTTGCATTTTTACTAATGCAAACCATGCACTTCCAGTCTTAGGGCTTTTGCTGTTGTAATAAAATGCCAGGGCCATGAACAGCCTGGGTTTAATTTTAGCTTATAATCCTTAGGTCCCATTCTGTTGGTGAGGGAAGTCAGGGCAGGAACTCAAACAGGGACAGAACCTAAAGGCAGGCAGGCACTGATTCAGAGGCCATGGAGGGGTGCTGCTTGCTGACTTGATTAGTCTGTTTTTTGTTTTTTGTTTTTTAAATAGCACTCGAGGCCACTAGTCCAGAGGCGGTGTCACTGGTTGGTGGGCTGGGTCCTCCCCCATCATCTGCTCACTAAGAAAATGCACTATAGACTTTTGTACATAGCAGCCTTACAGAGTCATTTTCCCAGTTGAGGTTCTTTCTTCCCAAACGACTCTAGCTTGTGCCAACTTCACATAAAACTGACCAGCACAGTCCCTAAACTATCCCAGTACCTCAAGTACCCCAGTGACTATGACCACTGGATTGAATTTCCTTCAAGTACAAACACAAATTTCACAGGGTTTTCCCTTCCTTCCCCTCTTCCCTCTTCTCCTTCTCCCCTTTTCACCAAGGTCACAATGTGTAGCCCGGCAGCCTTCCAACTTGTAGTCTTCCCGCCCCAGCCCAAGAGCTGGAGTCAGAGCTGTGAGCCAACAGCCCTGACTTCGTTTCTTTTGACTGGTGACAGTTACCTGCTCTCCATTCATCAGGCTTATGTGGTGGACTATGTATTGCCAGCTTTGGAGACGGCCAGGAGAAGAAGGTCTGTCTCAGAGTGGAGAGCTTGTGAGAGAGTATTCTCAGCGGACACTGGGGAGCAAGGCCGGGCCATCACAGCTTCACATATGTGTGCATGGCTAGTTAACATAGCTTCACATATGTGTATATGGCTTGGCCAGCATAGCTTCACATATGTGTGCATGGCTTGTTAACATAGCTTCACACATGTGTATATGGCTTGGCCAGCATAGCTTCACATATGTATGTGTACATGGTTGGACCAGTATACTTCATATATGTATACATGACTGGCTCAGTATGGCTTCACATATGTGTACATTGCTGGGCCAGCACAGCCCCATGGATGTGTGTATTGCATGTATGATCATTTTTTGACTGCTCTGAATTTCTACTCTCACACTTTCATATCTATTTTTAGACAGTTATAAGTAAATTATATATAAGAAGTATATGATAATATTTTATATCATAATACAGATATGAAATCCTCATATAGCCATACAAATTTTTCTCTTAAAAGAAATAAATTATAAACAAAATAAATTTAAGTTTAATTTAATCTGTTGCTTGCTTTAAAAATAAAATAGATTCACAGTTTAAAACATTTTGTTCATTCGTACTCAAGTGATCTTGATTGGTGCAATTTTTTTATGCTAATGACAGAAGCCCTGAGTTTTGTCACTCAGTATTCACTTATGTGTAACATTATAAGTAAGATATTTAAAATAGTCTTTATGTTTTAGTTAATTTGAAACCATATTTACATTTTGAATAGTTTTAGTAAGATTTATGCCACAATAGAATCAACCTTTATCTACTTTAACTTGGTATCTCATAAAACCCACCCATGCTCCTGAACAAATAAACACTGTAACAATGTAACAAAACCATTACAGGGGATACTTCATACATGATAGTTTCTTACTACATGGTCAGAATGTCACAATTCAGTGTGTGTCCTGGCCTTTCTGCACCACCCCTGAACTTCTGAGCCAGTCAACACAGACACTTCAGCTGTCGTCATACTTGTTATTCCTACTTGACAAGCCACGTCCAAAAAGTCACTTTTGTCTGCTAGGTACACTGATGATGCCCGTTATGAATCCTGTTCTCTTGTAGAAATCTGAGTGGGAAGCCAGAATTTGTTTTCCTGAGGCAACAGGACACAGGTGGCCTTATGATCCCCCTTGGTGATTGTTTTATCTTTGGGTCATGTGATGTGACATCTTGATTGTCACAAAAAAAGCCAAGCTCTCTCTCCCACCCATTTTATGATCTCAAGCTCCCACCTTGGAGAATTCTGCACCACGATGGATCAAACCCATTAGGCCAAAACAAACACATTCTTCTTCAGTTGCTTTGTCGGGGTATTTTATCACAGCGACAGGAAGTAGGTTATTAACTATCATTGCAAGCATGGGAACAGAAACATACTGGGAACAATTAAGAACACACTGTTTCAAATGTTTCATTTGTTTCAAAATGAAAAAAAAAAAAAACTGTTGCACCAAATCAGACAATTTTGGCTGATAAATAGATATAAAGAGGAATCAAATAGAAATTCCAGAATTGAAAAAAATTAAGCAGCTGAAACCCAAACCTTGGCTGGTGGCCTCAGAAGCAGAATGGAAATGGAGAGAAGAGAGCCAGAGTCCTGGGAGACAGAGAGGAGGAAATGACCCAATCTGAACAGACAAAATAAACTAAAAACAAAAGTTTTTGAGCTCTCAGACCTGTGGAGCTGTAAGGAAAGATTGGCCTTTCTATCCTTAGAATTTATTTTTTTGGGGGGGAGCGTAGCTTGCGTTCTTTTTTAAAAAAATATTATTAATGTTTTTTTCATAGTCCAGTCATTATCTCCCTCCCAGTCCACCTCCAACAGTTACTCATCCCATTCCTGCTCCCCGTGTCTCCAAGAGGATGTCCCCAACCATCCCACCCCACCAGACCTCCCCACTCCCTGGGGCCTCAAGTCTCTCCAGAGTTAGGTGCATTTTCTCTCACTGAGGCCAGACCCAGCAGTTCTCTGTTGTATAGGTGTTGGGGGCCTCATATCAGCTGGTATATGCTGCCTGGTTGGAGGCTCAGTATCTGAGAGACCTTGAGGATCCAGGTTAGTTGAGACTGCTGGTCTTCCTATGGGGTTGCCCTCTTCCTTGTAGCTTGCATTCTTTATCAAAAAGAGAGGCTCAGAAGAAGGGGAGTGAATAGAAGAGGGCAATAGGGCCTTAGGACCACAATACTGCGCTAAATTGTTAAAAAGAAAAAAAAAAAAACTTCTTTAAAAAGTGCCTAAGAAGTGTTAAAAATGGCTAAACACTATGAACTTATCAAGATACAAAAGCAGAGAAAGAGTCGTGGAGGGATCTGTGTTGAGACATCACAGGTCCGCAGCCCCAGCCCAAGAAGAAAGAAAACATGTAGAGGCAACCAAGGAAAACCGACACCACCCTGCTTTGGGGGAAACCGTCTTGAGCGACGATTTGTGTTCTGGAGTCATGGCTGTGAGAAGGAAGTGCATATCCATTTTCAAATGCTAAAGAAAAAGAACTGTTGCCCCCACCCCCAGCTTTTAATATCCATAAAATCTACCCTCAAGAATGAAAAAGAAACAAAGATACTCTCTCAGGCGAAGGAAAACTAAGTCTCAGTCACCAGCAGATCTCCTCTGAAGGGATGGCTACAGAATGTTCATGTTTGATAAACCTCTTCAAACTTGACCAACCAACCAATCATCAATCAATCAATCAATCAATAATCAATCTCAAACAAGGTAAGAACTGCCACAAGGGCGTCTACAAACAGCAACAGCAGTAAAGGAATATTATAAGTTAAGTGACTGCATGGATGCATGGGTGGCTAAACATATCAAAATCAGTTAGTATGATCTACCATATTGACAGGACCAAAAAAAGCACACAATTAAATCCACTGATACAGAAAATATATCTGACAGGATTCAGCATGTAGTCACCAAGACCCAGGAATATCACCGCTCACCCTCAGTTTGATATAGAGCATCAAATACATACTGTTGGCAGCTAGCAATGTAGCTGATGGAGAAAGATTTGTCTCGTTCCCCGTGCAATCGTGAAGATGGGGTGAGAACACTGAACCAGTTCTTGTGAATTCGGTGCTGGGCTTTTTAGACAGTGTGAACGGAGAATACAAGGCTCAGGGGTCACACGGGGGAAATAAAACTATCCCCCAGAGGACACTAGAGCCTACAGAGAAAAACCTGAAGACGCTACCAAAAACCCTGTTAGTGAATTTGGCCAAGTCGCAGGATATAATACCCACATAAAAATGAAGTGGATTGATCTAGTTATGAACAGAGAAATTAAAAACACAGGGCCACTTACAGTAGCTCAAAAATGAAACCCTTAGGTCCAAACCTAGCATAACAAGTGCAGGGCCATGGGTGAAAACTGTTCAATACTGATAAAGACATGAAAGAGCTAAGTAAACGTAAATGCCTGCTATGCTTATGAGCAAGGACACTTAAACAATCAGAAATGCCCATTTCCTCATATTAATGTACAGGTTCAATGGGATCCTGTCAAATTTCATAAAGACTTTTCTCCCTCCCTTCTTCCTTCCTTCCTTCCTTCCTTCCTTCCTTCCTTCCTTCCTTCCTTCCTTCCTTCCTTCCTTCCTTCCTCTCTCTNTCCCTTCCTTCCTTCCTTCCTTCCTTCCTTCCTTCCTTCCTTCCTGTTTTGCTCTCTCTCTTTCTTTTTTTCTTTTGACAATATGTCTCTATTATGAAGCTCTGGGTGTCCAGGAACTCCCTATATAGCCTAGACTGGCCTTGAACTCACAGAGATCCACCTGCCTCTGCCTCCCAAGTGCTAGGATTAAAGGTATGTGCCACCATGCCTGGCTGCCCATAAAGACTTTTATAAGCATAAATACAACTATTTTTATACTTCCATGGCAGATACAGGAACAAGAACATCTAAAATGATTTTTTTGAAAAGAATAGTGTTTTAGTCTTTTCAAAGACTCGTATAGGTACAGCCAGCAAGACACACTCTGTCATGCTAACAATCAAGAGGTAGCGATGAGTAAAATGGAATGAGGAGCCCCAGGAGACACCTACACATCTCCGACTCCAAGGGCAGTATGACAGAGGAGGGGCCACCTTTTGGACAATAATCTGGGTATGTTTACAAACACTGGCAGGGCGAATTTTGACCCAAGTTTAACTATATAAAAGCAGATCCTAGGCTTAGATGTAAACCAGTGGGAAATAGTGAAGAAAATATTTACAAGGAACTCTGAAGAAGGTATCTGGGATTTTACATGAGGCGAGGGATGGCTCTGAAGACCCATGGAAGGAGAATAATAAGTCAAATTGGATAAAACTGTATTCCTGTGTATGACCTGATTGGAGTGGAACTGTATACTATACACAAGCCATCCAGTGAGGGAAGATTCTTTTAAAAGTTATAATTATTAACAGTTTTGAGTTGGATAGATTTATGGGTCTGGCTGTAATGTTTGTTTCCGTGCACAAATGCATCATACTTTGATCATGTGATTCCTTCCACTGCCCTCCCCATATCTCTCCTGGCTCCTTCTCTGCTGCCTAGTGGTCCTTTAGAAGTTATTGAAAGCCATCCATTTCATAAGGGACAGTGCTCTCAAAACCCAAAGCTAAGAAACACAAATCAATTAAAACATGGGCCAAGTCACAAAGAGACGCTTCCCAAATGAGCACGGGAGACGGGGTTCAGTGTCACTACTCACCTCTAAAATGAAAACGAGAGCCACGTGACACAGCACTGCATCCTTACCCAAATGGATCAAAGACACAGCACTGGCAACAACAGATGTGGGTCACTCATGAAACCATATAATGTTAACTGGTTTATTAAAAATGCTAAGTGTCCATCATACAACCTTGTCCTTGACCTCCTGGAATTTAGTTTAGACAAAGAACTCAAAACTCTTTACAGGAATGTTTATATGAGTTTGATTTATTAAAGCCCCTAGATTGGAATCAATCTAGTGATCCGTTCAGGACTGATGTCTGAACAAACTATGGTATCCATAGCATGGAACAGAGGAAAAAGAAGTAAACTCAAGAAAGGGCCATAGAGTGTGAGTCTCCTTACGGGAGATGAAGTCTTCAGAGGAACGAAGAGGAGATTAGTGGCTGCCAGGCTGCCAGAGGGAGAGAGGGGCAGGGGACAGGCTGAGAGGCATTTGGACATCCAGGGAAACCTGGATGACACTCGTGGTGAGGGAAGAAATTTGTATGTTTCCTATGATGCCAACCCTGCTTATGGAATTCTAGTGCGGTTTTCCAGGATGGAATTGTGGGAGGCAGGAAGGGAAATCAGGGAACTGGAGCTAGGCTATATGTCTGTGTTGACACATGCTACACGTTTGTAGCTCCATGTGTTTTACAGAATCTTAAGATGAAGGTTTGGTTCGGAACGACTTCACTTACAGACAATCTAGGCATGTCTGCTCTACAACTGTGTGTGTCTGAGGATGGCGATGAATACTGCAAAGCACAGAAACTCATAAACTTACTTGAAACACTACACATACCACACACACACACACACACACACACACACACACACACACACACACACACACGAGTTGTACCGGTCCCTGCACACAAAGTTGATCATAGGTCTTGCTTGTAAATTTTGTACATTCATGTAAACATAGCAACAAACACATGGTGTTGCTATGTGGTTGGACACCTCCAACAGAGATAGTACAAGCTACCAAAACACATCTGACACTGACAATTTTGTGCCAGAGTAAGTAGACTCATGTTACTTTCCAATATTTTAAACTTTGGTCCTAGTGAATTGGGGTCCCTGTGTATAGCAGGGGTGATGGTAAGGTTCTGCTGTCAGGAGTGGATTCACGGATCTGGTTAGCACATTGTGCTGACCCTGAATCAGTTTCCTCTTCAGAGTTGGTCAATGCTGCTGTAGCTGGAAGTCAAGGAAGGCAGGAGGAGGGAGGACAGGGCTGGCATTTCCTGTTCATTCTTCTCCATGTCTTTGGAAAGGCAAGTGACTCTTAACGACCAGACTGGTTCCCCGCACACTCTCCCTGCCTTGCCCACATGGGCACCGGCTGTTAAGACACAGAAAACCAGAGCTATCCACAGGAAAAGACATTTGAAAGACAACACTGAATGTAATGGAAGGCACACACATCCATTGTATTTTCCCTCAGCTTTCGCTGTACAGACTCGGTGGTTTTGAAACCCAGAGAAGTAGGATCTCACTCATCTCTGCGACAACGGAAAAACGGTTTCTAGGAAACGCAGAGAGTCATCTACCTCACAGATTCTGAACACGAGCTGCAAGTGCCCATAGTACAAGGCAGGGACACACTTCCAAGCTTTGTGAGCAAAACAGAAATATGATCTGTGAATGCTCTATCACTTGAATAGAAACAGCATTTAGATGTCCACATGCGCTCTGACTCATTCAACTAAGTACAAAGGGAATAATAACTAGTCTCGCTGGCTTTCCCAGTTATGTCCTTTGGGGTTGAAAAGGTGAGTTCTATTCACCTGTATTAATTTCATGTTGAGGTAAATTATACTAATTTCTGTGCTTTGGGTCATAGAGAATGAAAAAAATAATTGTCTTAGGGTTTTTTTATTATTATTTTCTTTATTTACATTTCAAATGCTATCCTGAAAGTTCCCTATATCCTCCCCCCAACCCTGCTCCCCTACCCACCCACTCCCACTACTTGGCCCTGGCTTTCCCCTGTGCAGGGTCATATAAAGTTTACAAGACCAAGGGGCCTCTCTTCCCAGTGATGGCCGATTAGGCCATCTTCTGCTACATATGCAGCTAGAGACACAAACTCAGGGGGTACTGGTTAGTTCATATTGTTGTTCCACCTACAGGGTTGCANCCCCCTNCANNTCCTTGGGTACTTTCTNTAGCTCCNNCATTGGGGGCCCTGTGTTCCATCCAATAGCTGNCTGTGANCATCCACTTCNGTGTTTGCCAGGCNCTGGCATAGCCTCACAAGAGGCCGCTATATCAGGGTCCCTTCAGCAGAATCTTGCTGGCGTGTGCATTAGTATCTGGGTTTGGTGGCTGATGATGGGATGGATTCCCGGATGGTTGTCTTAGGGATTTTATTGCCGTGACAAAACACCATGGCCAAGAGCAGCCTGGGAAGGAAGGGCTGATTTTGCTTTGACCTTTACATCATAGTTCATCATTGAAGGAAGTCAGGACAGGAACTCAAACAGGATAGAAACCTGGGGCAGGAGCTGATGCAGAGGCCATGGTCCGGTGCTGCTTACTGACTTGCTTATTATGGCTTACACAGTCTGCTTTTTTTTTTTTAATTTGTTTTTTCTTTTGTTTTTCGAGACAGGGTTTCTCTCTCTTTTTTAAAAATAGCACCCAGGACCACCAGCCCACACGTAGCATCATCCACCAATGAGGTGGACCCTCCTACATCAATCGTTAATTAAGAAAATGCTCTCCAGGGTTGCCTGAAGCCCAGTCTTATGGAGACATTTTCCTAGTTGAGAGTCCCTCTTGCCAAAATGACTCTAGCTTGTGTCAAGTTGACCTAAAACTAGCCAGGACAATAACATTCACCTGTTGAATATGGATTAACCTCTCCGCAAGGCGTCACTGAAGAGCCTTTTACTAACACATGAAAAAGGGACAAATCCTTCTGGTTAAAATGTTCTCTGCTGTGGTAGCAGCAGAATTAGACTGTACACTACTGAAGCAGAAAATTCCAAGATCTCAATGAGTAAAGCCCATGAAACGCAAGTGCAGTGGAGCCCTGAGGGGAGAGAGTTAATACACAAAGCTCCTCTTTCAGTGGGCCAGACTAGACTATTAAGGCTCGCTCTGTCCTTCCCTCTTCTGACCCCGGGAGCCCTCCTCTTCTGCTGTCTTTATGAACCGGCCTTTGTCTCTCCTCTAATGAAAGAGGCGCTTATGTTCTGTCCTGCTCTCTCTGGTGCCCCACAGAAGCCCAGTGGTGGGAAAAATAACTGTAGGTCTAAAGGAAGACTGGAGTGTTTCCAAGGTGACCGCACTCTTGTTTCCAGGACATCGCTGGAGTGTCAGTTCCAGAAAGCGCCTGAAGGGGGCGGTGCATACTGAAGAATGAGCAGTGGTTGGTGCGGCTACAGAGGAACCTTCAGGGAAATGCAGGGTAATTTTTTGTCACTCAATTTAAAAAAAAAAAAAATTGTTTGTTTCATGGGTGATTTAATGAAAGAGTCAGAGGACGTTAGGAACTTGAGTGTTTGTGATGATCTTTTCTAAGGCTTCCATTTGTCACATGAGGATTAAGCCTTACAGATAAGGAATTAAACCACACAGCTTTGGGTTTAAGTAGCTCCGGAGCAGAGTTGATGCCCAGACTGAGATAGGGTGACCACCTGCCGCGCCGCAGAAGTCCTCTAACTAGCGCTGGCCAGCTTTGCTGAAAAGATAAACATCCAATGGTAAAACAGCCCCAGACTCTCTCTCCCACTCCCGAACTAGCAGCGTTTCTATGGTTCAGGATGGAAAAATGGCCAACAGCCTCCAGAGGAAAACACGAAATTGAAAGTAGATAGAATTATGAACGCGGTACTGTGTTTTATTGTTTTACCATGGGGTCTGAGATAAAAGCAGCAAAGGCCGCCGGGCGTGGTGGCACACGCCTTTAATCCCAGCACTTGGGAGGCAGAGGCAGGCGGATTTCTGAGTTCGAGGCCAGCCTGGTCTACAAAGTGAGTTCC
>NC_034607.1:36974226-36979177 GCF_900095145.1 Mus pahari | reverse complement strand
TTCGAGGCCAGCCTGGTCTACAAAGTGAGTTCCAGGACAGCCAGGGCTATACAGAAAAACCCTGTCTCGAAAAAAAAAAAAAGAATTAAAAAAAAGCAGCAAAGGTTTTGTTCTCTGTCTCTGTGTCTCTCTGTGTCTCTGACTCTATCCTTCCTCCCTCCCTCCTTTCCTCCTCCTCCTCCTCCTCCTCCTCCTCCCTGCCTCTGTCTCCCCCCACAACCATCTCTATGTAGGGAATTCCGGCTATGTAGTCCTGGTTGGCCAGGCTGGCCTCAGAGATCCATTGCCTGCCTCAGGGTCTGGGATCAGAGAGTACTGGGATTGTACTGGGATTGTAGGGCGCCACGCCTGGCTGTTCTGTCTTCTTAGGTTTTGTAGTCACAAATGTCTCAGAATGTATTAACTTCTTCTACATTTTCCTGTTTTAGAAAAAAATGTTTTCAAAGCATTTCCCAAAGTTCCTCTACATTTTTCTGGACTCCTTTGAAACCCTTTTCATCCCCAATTTTATTAATTGGGGTCTTCTCTTCCCTTGATTAGTTTGGCTAAGGGTCTGCCAGTCTTGTTTTTCTTTCCAAGGGAATGAACTTTGGCTTCACTGATTCTGTGTGTTGCTCATGTACTTCCCTTTCAGTAATTTTCGTCCTGACCTCCATTATTTCTTGCTGTTTAATACATTTGAGTTTAGCTTAGTCTTGCTTTTCTAGGACATTAAGGTACATTGTCAGGTTATTTGAGATATCCCCAATTTTTATTTATCTATTTGAGATGAGGTCTCGCTATGTGGCTCTAGCCTGGAACTTACTTTGTAGACCAGGCTGGCCTTGAACCCACAGAGATCTGTTTGTGCTACCATTCTCAGCTATCCCCGACTTAAAAAATAAAAAAAGATTAAAATATAATGACATTTCACTCTTCTCTTTCCTCCCTGCAACCTCTCCCATGTCTTTACCCTTCCTTGTTCCCTCTCAGAATCGTGTCCTATTTAGTTGCCATCATTACACACACTCTCTCTCTGTCTTTTTCTATCTTTCTTTTTCTCTCTCTTTCTCTCTGCTCTCTCTCTCTCTCTCTCTCTCTCTACACACACACACACACACACACACACAATTTATATATATTTATTTCCCTGACACCTCTTCATTGGCCTATGTACAATTCATTTTTATAGTTTCTAAATATTTGTGGATTTTCATATTTCTACTATTTAATTAAAGTGCAATCCTGTTGATCAGGACATATGTACTGTATGTCTTAAATTATATATATTTATCATATATACATATAGATATATGTACACACACAGAGAGTGCTTAAATATACAAATATGCCCTGCGCACTCTGTATACTGCTATTTGCGTATACGCGGTTTCAGGGCTGATCACTAGTATTGGAGGCTCATCCCTGAGGAAGACTTCCTCCTGCTCTCGTATTTCTTAGGTTCCCCATGACATCCAGAATTTCAGTTGGTGCTGTACTTCTTCAGGTCTTGTTTAGGCCACCATGCTGTTTGAGTTCCATGAATGTAGCTTCCCTGTGGTCCCTCGGAGACACAATGTCACTGCAGTTTTCCCGATCCTCTGGCTCTCGCAGTCTTCCAATCCCTTCTCCCACAATGGTCCCAGAATCTTAGGTGCAGGCATTGTGTTGCGGACGTCGATCCTTATGCCCCCAGATAAGCATAGCCCCCAACCCTCATAGAAGTAGCTTCTCTTTACCTCAGAAGGAAACCCTTAAGGGGACCACAAGCAGTCAAATGCAAAGAGCAGGTGGGTAGCTACAAATAAATAAATAAAATAATAAAATAATAAAACAAAATCTCCCCAGAGGGCACGCTGATAGGCAGCCCTAACTCTCCTCTTAGAACGGCCTATCTGCATTCAGAATGTTCTGCCAAGTCTTGCTTGCATTTCATTCTAGCAGTTATAACATTTCCTTCCCGACTTCTTCAAAGCCACGCTTGTCATTCAACAGAGGTTGCTTGGTCTCCAAGAACTTGGGTAGTGTCTGCCATTTTCCTTGCTATTGACCTCTGGCTTTGTCCCTCTGTCTTTGTTTTGTCCCTTTGTCTTTGCCATCTCTTTCACCATTGACTTTCGATGTTAGCTTTGTTGGATACAGCTGTCTTGGCAATTATTCCAGTCGAGGGCTTGAAATACATTGTTCCACGCTGTCCTGCTTCTAGGGTTGCTGGTGAGAGACCCCATTATTCCAACGTGTTTGTTCTGTAGGTGAGTTAGTTTTTTTTCCCCTCATAGTGTTTTTTTTTTTTAAGTTTTTGTTTTATTTATTTATTTATTTATTTATTTGTGTGTGTGTGCACGCACGTGCATGTGTGTGTGTGCTTATGTGGTGTGTCTCTCTGCGTGTACGGACCCGTGTATGTGGGACCAGCAAAGACCATCAGAGGTTCCTGTGGAGCTATAGTTACAGACAGTGAAAGGACATGGAAGGACTTGTCATGTGTGCCACTAAGTGAAGGAAGTAGAAAACGTTAAATAGCAAATAACATATTTGACTATTTTATTCTAGAGGGAAAAAGTCTAGGCAGGGAGTCTGGGTGAATGATTGTGAAGGACTTGGGGGTAAGAGACACCCAAGAAGGTAGAAAACCAGATTTCCAGGGCAGTGAAACTACTTTTTATTTTTTAATGACTTGACAATTGTTGGATATGACCTTATTTGTTTGCAAAGCCTTTTGAACGCACAAGATGGCGTGTGAGCCGAAACATGAGCCGTGACAATGAGGTCTGTGAGCAGGTCACAGAGTCTAACAGTACGCCGTGCCTCTGGGAGGGCGTGGGGGTGGGGAGGACAGCTGTGGGCGGGGACAAGAGAGATATGGGAATCTTCTGCATTTTCTTCTTCAGCTTTGTCCTGAGCCCATAGCTACATTGAAAAATTAAGTCCGCTTTTAAAAGCTGGAGAGAGTCTGTAAATTGGGTCCATTGGGCTGTGAACCTGGGTAGAGGCATTGACGGTCATCCCCATTGTGAGAGAATCCCCGGCAGAGGCTGAACCGGACGTGTAAGCACGTGAGTCTTTGTCCCTCATAGCAACCAGGCAAACGCCTCTGTTCACTCAACAAAAAAACACTGTGTACCAGCTATGTGCCTGGAGCCTGGGGCAGTCTCATATACACACCAGAGAGGACACACGGGAGAGGGCAGTTAAAATCCTGGGGACAGCTGGGCAGTGGTGGCACATGCCTTTCATCCCAGCACTTGGGAGGCAGAGACAGGTGGATTTCTGAGTTCGAGGCCAGCCTGGTCTACAGAGTGAGTCCCAGGACAGTCAGGGCTGCACAGAGAAACCCCGTCTCCAAAAACCAAATTAAAAAAAAAAAACAAAAACCCTGGGGACAAACATTAGGACAGGTGTTTAACAGGGTTCCTAGAGCAACTCTGCAGTGACAATTCAGAGGGATGACCTCATTCTCCAGCTTGCTTTTGGGGAAGGTGGCAGCTAATTAGCTGCTAGAACCTTCTGCTCAAACGCACCGCAATTTTCTTAAATAACTTCTTGCCCCACTGATAAAAGTTTTGCCAAATCCAGCTTGAACAGATTGGTAAGTGTTATTTATTTTCAAAGGGTTTTCTTCTGTTCTGGGAGCAGCAAAGGCAAGGGATATGTTGGTACATGCAGAACAGGGAGGGAGGCAGAGGGAGAGGCTCTGCTAATGTTTCCCTGTAGCCCCGACAGTCAGATGTTGCAAGTTATAAATTGCCAAGTTTAAAAGTCACAGAGAGAACCAAAATACACTATTTTTTTTCCTGTGATTGGGACTCTAAGCCAAGAAACGCCATTGCTTAGTCTTTCTCCCCAAATTAAGCAGCTTTCCTTCCCCGTGATCTCCCAGCAGCTGCCACCCCACCTCCTCCCTCCCACTTATTAGACATGGTCTCAGCAGCTGTTTGAGGCATTGCTGCAGCAACTGCTGGCGTTAAGAGTTTTAGTGTATCTGTAAGCTGTTCAAAGAACTCCGTGCCAGAATGTTTCTCTTGGTGAGTGCTAGGATACAAAAATCCAGACTTTTCCGTTTAAGTCATAAGAAATTCCTGGCCAAAAGCTCGAGATTTCTGGCACCCCAAGTATTTTCTCCTTTCCCTCTCCATTCTCCCTTTTAAAAGACAGGCTCTCATACAGTTCAAGACCACACAGCTCTGGAGCCCTGTATACCACCATGCTGGTCTTGAACTCATAGAGATCTACCTGCCCCCCCCCCCCCGCATCTCCTGAATGATGGGATTAAAGGTGTGCACCACCATGCCCAGCTCTTCTTTTAAAGAAAGACTTTGTTTTAACTTAAATTTATGAGTATGTTTGTCTATGGGACTGTATGTGCACAAGTGCAGGTGCCCTGCAGGGCACATGGGTGGAAGTTGGAGCTTAGCCGAATCTTCTTAGTGAGAAGGCAATTCTTCAGGGAGAGTTTGCAGTGGTCATTGGTAACCAGGTGTGGGGAACTGCGGGCTGGTCTCCAGTTGAGCTGAGGTCTGAACCCCAGCGGTGATAATTCACCTTCATGACATGGTAGGCGTTTTCTCATGCTCCTGGAACTCTGGGCCCTGCCTAAGTTACTGCCTTCCCACAGCCCCCACAAGAGAAGCATGGTCAGTGGTTATGTAGGCAATGGCCCAAGCTTCTGACATTCAGGCTAAACTCCTCCCCAGTTACCTAGCAACAGTGAAGGCCATAAAAGGGGCTGTTCAGCCCCTGCTTGCTCTCTTACTCTCTTACTTCTTATGCTCTTACTTGTCTCCCTCTTACCCCTTACTCTCCCCCCTCCCTTGGTCTTCTCTCCTCGTTCCTTTCTTCTCCTCTCTCCCTCTCTTCCTCTTACTCTCTTTCTCTCTAGTCTTTCTTCTCTTCTTCTTCTTCTTCTTCTTCTTCTTCTTCTTCTTCTTCTTCTTCTTCTTCTTCTTCTTCTTCTTCTTCTTCTTCTTCTTCT
>NC_034607.1:36972785-36974001 GCF_900095145.1 Mus pahari | reverse complement strand
TCTCTCTCTCTCTCTCTCTCTCTCTCTCTCTCTCTCTCTCTCTCTCTCTCTCTCTCTTTCTCCCCCCCATGCATTTCTATAATAAAGCTCTTAAACCATAGAGAGTCTCTGCTCCATCAAGATCCACTGCACACTCTGGTCAGTGTTGGGAACCTCTTCCCTTATCCCTTTCTCCCATAACCCTGGTGACTTTAGCAAGGTAGCTCCGGGGATCCCCAAGTAGGGTTGCCCCTTGGCTACCCCCTGAAGAGTGGGATAGAGGAATGCTCACCCAGGGATGAGTGGATAGGTAGATAGCAGCCCTCCCAAGCCTGACTGACCAGAGAATAAGTGGAACTCTGGAGGGGTGTGGGTCTTTCCTTTCCTCCTCTTCCCCAGGGCCCCCCTTTTTAGTTCTCAACAACCAGGGAGTTTGGCAAGGCAGGACACTGAGAAGTCATGTGGGCTTACCATATGGCATAGATGGGTGGGTGGATAGATGGATGGATGGAATGTCCACATGGTTTTTATTTTTTTCCTCTTTGCTATACTGGAGATCCAACACATGGCTTTGGGCTGGCTGGAAAAGTGATCTATTACTAAGCCACATTCCCAGCCCTTTGTGATGATGTCCTTTGTACACATTGGATGTTTGGCATATGCATCTTTGTAGAGGTGAGGTCACTCATATGCCACACCTGGAGAGCAGAGGCTGGTGTATGCACGTGTATGCATGTTTTTAGGGGTGTTGATGTCCATATGTGGAGATCGGAGGTTGACACTGGGTGTCTTCCTCAACTGCTTTCCACTTGAGTCAGGGTCTCTCACCAACTACAGATCTCATCTTCAAGGCCACCCTGTCTGGCAAGGAGGCCACAGAACTATGTCTGTCTCTGCCTCCCAGTGCTGAGGTGCATGCTATGCAGGTGCATGCTTCCACACATGGCTTTTACATGGGTGCAGGGCTTGAAACTCAGATTCCCAAGCTTATATAGCAAGTGCTTTACTTGATGCTATCTTTAAGCCCTGGAGATTTCCTTTTAAATTGTTATTTAGGGTGGAGATATCATTTCGTAACTTATTAAGGATAGCCAGTGTCTGGGATGGTTAAGGAAGTTTCATTCCTGATAGCCAGAGTTACGAAGTGGGAAGAGGCAACTCATCGTGTGTATTAGGGTTTTACTGCTGTGAACAGACATCATGACCAAGGCAAGTCTTATAAAAACAACATTTAATT
>NC_034607.1:36934086-36972705 GCF_900095145.1 Mus pahari | reverse complement strand
CTACGTCTTCATCCAAAGGCTGCTACTGGAAGACTGACTTCCAGGCAACTGGGGTGAGAGTCTTAAGCCCACACCCACAGTGACACACCTACTCCAACCAGGTCACACCTATTCTAACCAGGCCACACCTCCAGATGGTGCCACTCCCTGGTCCAAGAATATACAAACCATTACATTGTGGTAGAAGGGCTTGCCTTGAGAATCTCTGATTTTCCTCTGGCTGCTGAAGGAGGATGCTGATCATGAAAGGGGAATGGTGAGCCCTAACATCCTCTCATTTTAACCTGCCCTGACATCTTTACAAGCCTCTTATGGAAAGCAGGATAGTAGTGTGCAGGTGACATGAAAGCGGAAAGGTGACTAATGGGAGAGAAGCATTAAGTGGGGACAGGGATGGGAGGGTAGAGAGGAGGATGGTGTGGAAGGAGGGATAGCTAACACTGCAAGATGCTTGAAAAAGTCACATGAAAAGCATACTATTTTATACGATCCCTAAATATGTGTGCTTGCTCATTCATATGAAAGAGCCTAGTTGGAGTGACCCTATACAGGGATGACGCTCCTCTCAGAAGACACAGGTGACAGAAGAAGAAGCCTGGTGCCAGGACTGAGACACCTCCCTGTCCTGGCTGGTTTTGTGCGTCAACTTGACACAGGCTGGGGTTACTTAGAGAAAGGAGCCTCCATGGAGGAAACACCTCCATGAGATCCAGCTGTAAGGCATTTTCTCAATTAGTGATCAAGGGTGGGAGGGGCCATTGTGGGTGGTGCCATCCTTGGGTTGATAGTCTTGGGTTCTATAACAAAGCAAGATGAAAAATCCAGGGGAAGCGAGCCAGTAAGAAACATCCCTCCATGGCCTCTGCATCAGCCCCTGCTTCCTGACCTGCTTGTGTTGCCTTTGGTGATGAACAGCAGTGTGGAAATGTAAGCTGAATAAACCCTTTCCTCCCCAACTTGCTTCTTGGTCATGATGTTTTGTGCAGGAACAGAAACCCTGACTAAGACACTCCCCTAGAGTTGTTAGTCAAAGGTGCCCCGGAGACTCCCAAAACACTATAGGATTACTATGGGATGTCTATCAGAACTGGATGGTAATGCCCTGCTGTTAAAGATACCATGCGTTTTAGATATAGGGTATGTAAAAATCCAAGTTGGCACGACAAGAAGCTTCCTCACAGAAAGTGCTCTGCAGGCTTCCTGGGGGAGATGGTCAATGGCAGTCTTACTTAGCTGTGAGCCCTGTGAGCCACTGTAGTGACCTGTGAGTGAGCGTGGCAAGATGTGCCCATAGGTTGCACCCATGCGTGCAATAGTGTCATGAATGGTATGTCATGAATGGCATGGGGGAAGGCCTGTCCCATAGGAGGAAATACATGGCCAATGCCATAAATGTGGCCAAGAATCCACGGGATCCACAGGGATCTCATAGGCCCCAGGGGTGAACCTACTGGTATAATTTTGCTAAATGGACATAGTATCAAATGACCGAATAAACGCATGTCTCTATATTCACACATCAGTGCAGCTCTCAGACCTCATTGAAGAAGCTTCTTCGGGATGGTAATTAGCCGAGAAACTTATAACTGGTCAATGCTTAGAGAGCACTGTGGCATGCCCACACTGGGGCATCTGTACCGCACTCCCTCTTTACAAGAATCAGGGAACAGTGCAGAAGAGGGGGGGAAGGAGCATTGCAAGGGTCAGAGGTCAGGGAGAATGTGACCCAAAGACGCCTCTTGATGGGGAAGAATGAACTCACAGCAGCTGAGGCTTCGAGCAGAAGATCAAGACCGTTCCAGTTTCACCAGGGCGGGTGATCCACGACCCCTCACCTGATCCCTCACCCCTAACGTGCGAGTGTGTAAATACCATGTGCTTTGACTCCCTAACAGTCCTACACACCTGCCTGCTCTACCCTGAAGGTAAGCACAACCAGAGATAGTTTCCCCTAAGTCTCTCGGTCTTCTTCCTGTTCCCCAAGGCTTTTATGTCCTATAAGGCTTTGATGAAATAAAACCCAACAGGCTTTCCTCTTGTTGATTTAAAATAATAAAATTGATCTTTGGGAAAAAATAAAGCATGTAAGTCATGACCCTTAGTGATGGGGAGAGAAAAGGAATCTCTGAGTTCTGCCCATCCCAGAACACCTTACCAAAATTTATTCTGCTGTTGGTAGACATTTCCTACTCCGAAGTTGTTAAAAGCAACACTGCTATGAATATTTTACACATTTTTTTTTTGGTGCCCACGTGCGTGCATTTCTGTCATGTTTGTCTCTCGAAGTGAAGCTGCTGGTTCTGTGACCATCCACCCTGGACTCCCGCCATCCTTCTGACCTTTCTAGCCATTTCTAGTCCATGAGAGTTGAGCCGTTACGGAAGCTGGTCATCTGGAAGCTGTTCAAGCCACAGCATTGCATATGATTGCCTGCTCACAGCTCAGGGGAGGGGACAGCTGTTCAAGCCACAGCACTGCATATGACTGCCTGCTCACAGCTCAGGGGAGGGGACAGCTGTTCAAGCCACAGCACCGCATATGACTGCCTGCTCACAGCTCAGGGGAGGGGACAGCCTTACTTCGGGGTGACAAACGGTGCGAAGCCCTAAACCATGTGCTCATCCGTATTATGGTCTTCTGTGTTAGTGGCTCTTCCTGGGGTCCAGAGAACTTGGATGCTCTTCTGATCCAGCATATGATCCCTGGGGGATGGTTATCTTCAAGGATGGGAGGGTGGCTATCACATGAAAATATGTCTATGGCATCTCCCCAGAGTATTCAGCCTCTCTCGTACATTTTTGCCATTTTTTTTTACTACCCCATTTATTATATTATTATCAGTGAGAATTACCTCTGAGAAAATTTCTGGTTAAAGACATTACATGTATAAGATAAAATTTAATCCTGCATATCAGAGTTTCAAACTCATTAGCATTTATAGTGCGTATCAAAAGCACTTTAGCAGATGTAGGAAAGAAAAGACTTTCTGATGGAAGGTGTCTTGCAACACAGTGTGTGATGGTTACTTACTTGGGTGGCTGGGAATCTCTTCAGAGAACAGTCCAGGAGAGNGAGAGAGAGAGAGAGAGAGAGAGAGAGAGAGAGAGAGAGAGAGATTCATAGAAGTGGTGCACCCTAAAAACTCATGCAAGTGGAAGACATCAGAGGCAAGTAAAGTGCCATGGAATGATAGAATAGGCTGGGCAGCTGTGGAGAAGAGTAACAACTCACTGTCTAAGATAGCCGGTGATAAGCAGAAGGGATGGAATGCCCACAGCAGGGAGATCCTGCCATGGAGACAGAACTATGCCTTTGCTGGATCCCAACCAGGTGTAAAGCTTTGTCAGTCGCTCCTGTGCCACTGCTCATGTGACATCTACTCAGGAGACCATCCTGCCCCCCCCCCAGTTTTTACTTTGACAGGTTGACACCATTACCTGTTTTTAGCTGGTCCTGAGGAACCCAGCCTGAGGTAAGCTCCATGATGGCTCCCTCCCACATTCCCATCTGGATTCTGCTCCTTCCTTGTCCTCTGTCCTCAGGCAGAGCCCCAGTAGCATGCTCTTCATCTCCCTTGAGCTACTTGCATGGAAGGATTAATCTCCAGAGACAATGTGAAGCTCTCTCTCTCTCTCTCTCTCTCTCTCTCTCTCTCTCTCTCTCTCTCTTTCTCTCTCTCTCTCTTTCTCTCTCTCTTTCTCTTTCTCTCTCACCAAATAAAAACAAATCATTGATTTTCACAGACTCTCCAGCAATCCGTCCCAGCCTGAAGTGGTCCACTCGCATCCCCTGGGGTCAGACCTAAGCACCTGCTGAGGCTGGTTGTCCCAGGCACTGTTGAGCACTGCACAGGATGATCATGTGCCTTTCATTCGGTCTGCCTTGTTCCTTCGTTCTTGCTGCCCCTCATTTTGATCTTCCTGTGTCTTGCTTGCGTGCTAGTATTGGTCATGGTGTTTCATCATGGCAAGAGGAACCCTAACTAGGACAATTATCTTGCGGTTCTGGAGATGAGGAGTATAAAATTAATGCCTCTGGTCTAAAATTCCAAGTTTCACATGTGTTCTTTTCTGGAGTCTGTGGGGAAGAGTCTACTTGTTGGCATTCTCAAGATTCAAGGCTAAACACATCCCTTGACCCTTCTTACATTTTCAGAACTAGTAATGACATTTGAGTATGTCATGCCAAACAACTTCACTTACAAGGCCCCTTGTATATTCACTGAGAACTCCTGGGTACTCAAGATTCCTTCCATTCATCCATCTTCCATCCATCCATCCATCCATCCATCCATCCATCCATCCATCCATCCATCCACCTAAACATACATAATACATATACACATAAATTATACACATTAATACAGACACAGACACACACACACACACACACACACACACACACACACACACACACACACTTACTATATTCCAAAGGCTGCCTTCAAACTCCTTGGATCAAGTTATCTCTCTGTCTTAGTTTCTTCAGTTACTGTAATCTCTTTAAAATGCCTGCCTTAATTTTATCTGCAACTTCAATTACCCATTGCCGTATAAATAACATAGTACAAGTTACGGTATTATGGAGACCTTTGGGAGGTTTGGAAGTTTTTTTTTTTTTCTCAATTACAGGCTCATTCTATCTACTCTTCTTATTTTATACCCATCTGTCAATATGAAAAGAAAGTTATCTATTTTAATATATGACTTTTTAAAGTATAATACCACACAATACTCCATTTCTCTGAAGTGCATTTAGGGTGGAGGCCAGGGCCCTGCAGGTGTTATAGGTGTCCTATCGTTGAGCTATAGCATCACTCTCACACCTTGTTGTTAATAAATGATTTATCCTCTATATCTTCAATATCAGGTCACTGAGAGGCCCTCACTGTTTCCGACAGTCTCAGCGAATTCCATGGGCTAGATGTCTCCTTGGTGCTGAAGTCACAGGACATGGAGGGGTCAAGCAGGCCCTGGCCCAAAAGCTTCCTCCCTGAAGGCCAGCTTTCATAAGTGACAGAGGTGCTATGCATGCTGGTGGGGGAAAGACATTAAAGGCCTTACCCAGATGTGGATCCTCTGAGCTCTAATAACCAACATGACTAGAGACACTCACAGGGGCAATAGTGGCGTAAATATTATAGGGAAAACCAACTTCTTTTTGACTTCTTTTTTTCACTGGAAAAAACACATACCTGTTTTTGTAAACCTGACAAAGGCCCATGGCTTGGAGCTCATAGGTCCTAGTGTTAACTCTAGTATTTTATTTTGCTAAACAAACATAGTATTAAACTCCTCCCTAAATTCATATCTGCATACCCACAGAATGTTGATGTAGCTCTTATACTATCAGTTTGTACAATTTAAAAAAATTTTTATTTTTTTTGTCTAGTGAATGACAGTTAATGAAAAAAAATTCACCAGTGGTGAAGTCCAGAGAATAAGTGTGTATGGGCTGGTCAGTCACAAATGGGACTCTGATAGCCTTTTTCTTTTTTGTCCACCCAAGGCTCAGGACCGTTGCAGAAAATGGGACAGAAATGTTTTAAGTGCCGGAGTCAGGGAGGGCCAGATCCAATGTCTTCTTGACATGACAGGACCACTATCCTGATCTCATGGCACCTGGGGTTACCTAACAAGACATGGGCAATATCAATTCCATCATGGAGGAGGGGGCTTATCAGCCAGTTAGGGTAGAAATACCAGCCCCTGGGGCACAATGTGCTACTGGGCTGTGCCCTGGGTTCCTGGAGGTGGCTTATTGACTGGTTTTAGGCACCTGTATGGGATATGCTACCTGATAAGGGATGGTAATGTCCACCACTCCTACTGGACCCCTATGTGCTGTATGCATTTGTCATTACCTCATCGCACCCTATCAATATGCACAATTAATACACGTCAGTTAAAAGAGCTTGGCCTCTCTCTATTTTTTCTCTTGCTTTCCTTTCTTTCTTTCCCCACCCCCTCAAGCTGTTACAGTCCTAGGAGAGATTTGAGACAGCCTAATGTTTTTTAGAAAAATCTATTTTTATTCATATGTTCAGGTGTCCAAATGATGAAGTCTCTTTCCCTCTCCCAATCAGTGACAACCCACCCACAATGTCAGTGTGTTCTCTACTTTGGCTTCTTAATGACAGGCCGGATTCCTGCCCAGCTCTGCTGCCTGCGAAGGCTCTGCAGGGCGCCCACACCAAGCTGCTGCTGCTGCGGGGGGGGGGGGGGGGAAGTCTTCTTGGAAGGATCAGTGTGCAGCTAGTGCACAGAGCAAGAGGCTTGGTATGGAGAGATGGCCATGCTTTTATTTTACTAAAAAGTTCATCAAGAGCCTCTAAAGCACCACCTGAGGACAAAGCTGATAAAACTATATGGTGTTGGGATATCCTTCAGTATAGATTTTATCTGCTCTTGTCACAGGATATAACTGAGCGGATAGACAGGCTTATCTGCTTCACCATGGTAACAACTATATTATCTGTATGTGCCTCAAAACATGGTGTTGTAAACCTGATATATACTATTATATATATATATATATATATATATATATATATATATATATATATACAATGTGATGAGTTGTAAAATATACATTTTGAAATTAGAAACAAGGATTTGAGGATATAGCTCACTTGGCAGAGAACTTACCCAGCAAGCACAAACTGGGTGTCATGGGACATGACTGGAGCCCCAGCATGTGGGAGGCACAGGCAGGAGGATTAGAAATTAAAGGTCATCCTTGGCTAGGTAGTGAGTTCCTGGCCAACCCGGACTACAGAAGACACTGTTTCAAAAAAGGAAGTCATTACTGAGCTGTAGGAGTTGGCAAACCCATGCAAACGCTCATCCCCTGGACTCACCCAGCACACTGGCTCTCTCACTGCTGTTGGTCGGTGCTCCATTGACGCCAACAGGCCATTTCTGGATTCATGAGCGGCAATCACTTAAAACAAAAGCTACCTACTTTATGGACTGAGCGATTCCACGTGCTGCCCTTCCCCTATCCTATGGCTGCACGGTGATCTTCCCGATAGAAATCATGAGAAACCAGATATGTGTTAGCTCTCTGTTGCTGCTGCAGTGACATTATAAATTCAGAGGCTTACCACACCCACCCGTTTATTCTCATTCTTGAGAGGCAAGTATGAAATGGGTCTTTTGGGGTTATCCCTCGGGGGTGATCTGTTTCCCTGCCATTGTAAAGGCAGGCTGCGTTCCTTGGTTTGCAGACTTATCCTCAATTTTCAAAGCTGAAAACTTAACATCCTCCAGTTCTTCCTTCCCTCTATGACCTCTCCTCCTCCTCTTCCTCCTCCTCCTCCTCCTCCTCCTCTTCCTCTTTCTTTTTCTAACTCACTCTCTCCTGCCTCCCTTTCCTAACATCACTTGTGATCACACTGGTCCTATCAGGAACTAATCGTGCCTGTAAAGTTCTTTTTCTCCTGTAAGGATACACTTTCACAAGGTCTGGGGATTAGGATGTAAATATCTCTTCAGAGGCCTACAGATGAGTTAAGGAGAATAATTACGGCCAACATACCATGCTGTTGCCCACAGTTACATGTTCAATATCAAAATCAGAGACATAGTCATTAAAAGTAGAAACAAACCCAGGAGAAATGTCAGGCATACACTGAAGTGCTCCTTCCAAGCTATAGGAAAACTAGTTGATGCTTGCTTGATAGGTTTTACAGCACAGTGAGCTCTCTAATGATTGAGGTTCCATATCACACAAATATCAACTTATAAAAAAAGCAGGGCATGGAGGCTATTTTTTTTTAGAAGTTTTTAGATTAAAAATTACTTAACTATTATTGTTGTTGCTGTCTCTGTAAGAGTGTGGGGACATACATGCCCTGTGCTTGCAGACCAGAAGACGCTGTTTAGGAGCTCTGGGGATAGAACCCAGGTTGTCAAGCTTGGGTGGCAGGTACTTTTATCCAGTGGGCCATCTTATCTTTACCCTAAGATTTGGTTTGTTGTATGTGGCAGTTAAAACATATAATGAGGAAAATGAATAAAATATTACTGCAAGGCAGACTTGAGTTATTAAGTAAATCTTTTACTGAAAACAGAAATTTCCTTGGTAGATAAGGCTAGTAGTAGTTGTGCATCCCTGGGCCATAAGCAGATGTACAGTATTGACCTAATACCCTCTTGTAGAGTGGGCCTTAAATCCAATAAGAAAGCCATTGGTTACCCCTATAACAAGCATACCACCATTGCTTCAATAGGCCCATTTTGTCAAGTTGCTCCTCATTGTAGTTGGTGACATGCACAACTTGGTAAGTCCATTGATGACTTCTCTCCAAGCTGTCTTGGTAGCACCTTCTAGCTATCTGGAAGGGATAAAGGTTCCCCATATGGACTAGCATGATTTTCCCATGTCCTATGGCCAAAGCATGAGCTGTGCTGTCCTCAGCAATAGGGTCTTGTCAACAGGCTCTGATTGGCCATCTAGAATAATGACAAATATATATATATATATATGGGAATCTCTTGATCAACAACTCCAATAGATACTTCACATCCCTTCCCTGGTCCTCTGTGTTCAATACCAGATGATAGATGATTTCTGGGAGAAACAATGTTTTTCTGGGTAGGATAACTCCCAATTAATGTTTTGTTTTTAGATTCTGTTTCTTAGGAAACTTATTAGATAGTATGTTGATAAATGTTTTTTTTTTTTTAAACATCCTTCATGTTACTTATCCTTCACCCTCTCTGTCTTCTGTCCTCCCTCACATCCTCTCCCCACTTGAACCATTCCCTCATTTTCCCCATTCTCCCTTCATATCTGTGATCTACAATCCCTTTCCCCAGTCGATAATGATACCTCTCCTTCTTCCTGGCTTCAGCGTACACGCTCCAAATTCAACACAACTCTAAATATTTGAAATTAGGTTTTTACACATGAGAGAGGACATTTAACATTTTTCTTTCTGGGTCTTTTACTGTGACTGGTAGTTTTACATCAACCTAACACAAGCTGGAGTCATTTTGGGGGTGAGGAAAACCTCATTTGTGAAGATATTCCCACCAGCCTATGGATGAGTCTAGGATGCATTTTCTTTTATTACTGCAAGAACAAGTGTGATGTCACCATTTTCTTAATGTTACTTCCAATTCTGGTAGATTTTTTTTTTTAAATGTCTAGCAACCCACCCAAAGTTTTGTGTTCCCTTTGATTCCAAACTTCTCCTAGTCACAGGCCGCCCCAGAAGGGAGTGAGAGACAGCTCATGAATGCATGGGCTCCTGAGCTGCTTTTCCTTTTCTCAGCTCTTGTCTGAGAAATGAGACATGCAAGTTGGGCAAGCTCCTTAGGTTCCTGTTTATATTGAAACATTATCATTTCAGGCAGAGACCACACTGTATGGGAGAAAAACAGGGAGTTAACTTTTTGTTGTTGTTGTTGTTGTTTATTGGTTTTTCGAGACAGGGTTTCTCTGTATAGCCCTGCTGTCCTGAAACTCACTTTGTAGAACAGACTGGCCTCGAACTCAGAAATCCTCCTGCCTCTGCCTCCCCAGTGCTGGGATTAAAGGCATGTGTTACCATGCTCAGCTGGGAGTTAACTTTTAACCTTTCTTTTTGCTTCTTTGTGTATATATGTAGTATGGGTGCATGTGTACGTGTCTTCACATGTGCCCGTGTGTACATGAATGTCCACATGTGTGTGGAGGCTTGAAGCTGACATTAGATATCTTCTATTTCCTAATTTATTTATAGATCCAGGATCCCACAATGAGCCCTGAGCTCACTGATTCCTGCTAATCCAGAGAGTCAGCTTGCCCTGGGGATTCCCTATCTTTGCCTCATCAGTAATAGGATTTCAGGTGCCTGTCCAGCTTTCATATGGGTTCTGGAGATCCAAACTCTGGCCCTCACACTTATCCACTGAGCCACCATCACAGCCCAGGATGGAACTTTTAAAAGCTGATAATAGTTGACTCCAAAACACAATGGGAGCTCAGTGTTTTTGTCTTGCCTGCCCGACTTAGTCTTTTCAAACCTTGATAACCGGGAAAGGTAAGTGATCATTAGCCTGCCCTCCCTTCAGAGGGAAGGACAAAGGGAAGCAAGCTATTTCTACCCTACCAGCACACTGCAAGCCTGTGAAATACTAAACCCGGTTTCTGCCTCGCAACACCCTTTGAGGATGGCAAACAACTATGATTAGGTTCATTGGGCAAATGAGGAAATTTGTTCTTTGAGTTAAGTAGCTTTCAAAGTTGCTATACTTTGGCTGAAGCCTCTGACACTCAGCTTTGCATCTCAGACGTAATCCTCACGGGGCAGGGCTTGGCAGTCCCATTTCAGTTGTTCTGGAAAGACCTTTGCCATAGAATTTAGCCACCATAAAAGGATGATAATAGAACGCTATATGGTTACAAATCAACATTAAAGGCAAAACAAACAAACAAACAACCGCCCCCCCAAAAAAATCAGACCACAAAATTAGGTGTTCTCTGTGACCAGGACTACCCAACAGTGTACAGTGATGGTCAAACCACTGGAAAGTCTTGGTAAAAATACAAGTGTCATCTTCAGTCCAGCCCAGTGTTTCCTTTACTTGAAAGAGGGACATCAGAACATCATCATGACTCTATGAGAATACTTTGTAACAAGGCTCTCTAAAAGGATCCGATGATGAAGAATTTATTACAGATCTATTAGAGGGCATAATTAACAGCCATCACTAGCCTACTGAAATAGGAGTTGAGAGAAGGCAAGCAGCAGCCGAGACACGGGAACAGGGAAGATGCCCACTGGGAATAGGCCAGCCCTGAGGTCTGATGGCTCAGTCAGAGGGAGCTGGAGGCTTCTAGAAGATCTGGTGGTCAGGTAGACCAGATCTGAAGAAGTCGATTTGGGAGCCAGAGGCAAACAGAAGACAGAGAAGTTAGCTAGGTTTAGAAGAGCTTACCTGATGAGATTATTGGAAAAGGAGGACCACAGTGTCTAAAGGGACAGAGAAGGGGACCCCTCTGAGAGGCCAAGGACAGGAGGCCAAGGACAGGACCGTATCATGCTGGTTAGCAGACGAATTTAAGGAGGGAGGATCAACAGTGTAAAGAATTACAGTAATGAAAAAAAAAGAAAAGAAAAGACAAGAAGTCAGAAATATCCCTTGATTTCAGAGGGACAGGGATACAAGAATTAATGAGAAATGGAAAGAGATGAGTATATATATATATATATATATATATATATATATACACACACACACATATATAGTAATGACTATACTATATATTATGTACTTATACATTTGTATATAGTATCCACTTATAATATGTGGTATTTATATATAATATATATATAAATATCTATTATCATTATATATAGTCATATATAGACACATAGTCATATATAGTCATATGCCTATATATATCATATGACTATATATCACTATATATCTCTATATAATGAGATGTATTATATTATATTAATTATATGAGAATATAATGTTATATTATATATACATATATCTATATATGTAATATATTTATAATGAAAATCTATCTATCTATCTTACATGAAACAGGCTTAAAAGAATTAAAAGCAAGCAAGCAACAACAAAAAAGAACTGCTAGAATTTAGGTACTACACCAGCAACCACAATCTCACAGGCAGACTCAATGTTTGGGAAATACTGTGAGCCACATCTCTGGCACACACATTCCAGAATCCAAGGAAAACTACTTTAGCTTACACATGTGCACATGTTTGTGGGTTAGGTCTTCATAACTTTAGAATATCAGCTCAGTTCTGCCAGTTTTTAGTTTGCAAGGTTGCTCTTTGGTCTTCAGAGACTACACTAGAATAAGCAACTGTTTAAATCTTGCTTCTGTAAAGATTAGAGAATGAATGACATTGTCTTTGTTTAGCTGTCAAACAACTGTTGAATGGATGACTGGGCCTCATCTTTGTATGGAGAATTTCACCGTCTTCCTATATGTACTCCTCTTCTGCTCTCCTCCCTCCCCGACACCTCCTCCCTCCCCCCACTTCCCTTCTCTTTCCTCCTTGGTTTTCTTTCCCATTCTCCCTTCCTGTTTCTTCATGACAGGGTCTCACTATGTAGCTCAGGCTAGCCTCAAACTCACAGCCCTCTAACCTCAGTGCCTGGAGTTCAGTATCTGTGGGTGTCAAGGAATTAGGATTTGGTTTCGTTTCCATTTTTTTGATTTACTCAAGCACAATATGATACACACATTGCTTCAACAGAAAAAAGGAGTCCCACTTCATTGTGGTTCTGTATGGGAGCCTGATGCCACTTTTCCACAGAAGGAAGTGGGGCAGGTTCCCCTGAAGGAGCTGGGAGAAGGACCTGGCAGGTGTTTAGCACTTGTCACCGGGGACCCTGGGTTAGTGAGCTTCTCAGAAGGACCTGATCTTGCTCTCACCTCAAGCTAACTCACTGCCACTTTGCAGACAAACATGGAAGCTTCTTTTGCTTCGCTAACACAAAGCACCAACCAGGTTCCTACAGATGTAGTCTCCGCCTCTTACAAATGCCAGAATCAATTAGTGTAGGGTCATCTCAGCTGTGCGCCACAGGCATGGCTTCTAGGCTGAGGGAATAAAGACCTGTCAGCTGTGATGATGATCTTGAGAACAGTGGGGATCAGGTGACAGCTTGTCAGGATGTGAAAAAAAAAACAGTGTCTCTGAAAGTAGGTGTAGGCACTATAATGATCCACTCAGCAGATGCCTTGTCTTATGTAAAATTTCCAGATGTGATATAATTACAGACGTGGGTTGGCTCAATACAGTAGAATCCAACAGTGAAGGAAAAGTAGAAAATCGTATTTCTTCCTTTACTATCATCCACATATGTTATTACAGTGTGTGTGTGTGTGGGGGGTCATAATACTCAGAGTGGCTTATGGGAAAAATGAGCTCTAGATTCATCCAGTTGGCTTGAGTCCAGGGCAGCTAACACTTCATTTGTGTTGAGTGGTTTCATTTATTGAATCAAGGTGGTGTGTGTGTGTGTGTGTGTGTGTGTGTGTGTGTGAGAGAGAGAGAGAGAGAGAGAGAGAGAGAGAGAAAGAGAGAGAGAGAGAATTCTCTCATTCACACAAAATGAATGAATACTGACTTAAGAGTCAATGATAATCATTAGCTATTATGGGATACTATTCATATTTATACTTTGTTGTTGTCTTTTTTTCGTTTTTGGTTTTTTGAGACAGGATTTTTCTGTGTAGCCCTGGCTGTCCTGGAACTCACTTTGTAGACCAGGCTGGCCTCGAACTCAGAAATCCACCTGCCTCTGCCTCCCGAGTGCTGGGATTAAAGGTGTGCGCCACCACGCCCGGCTCATATTTATACATTTTAATGTGAATTAAATTACATCAGCCTATCACTGCAGAAATGAGACACAGTTTTAAAAGGCAGGTGAGGAATGGGTGGGGGAGATGGCTCGGCTGGCAAAGTGCTTGCTCTGTAAGCATGGAGATCTGAGTTCAATTTCCAGGACTGATGTTCAAAAACCAAACAAGCCAGCTGTGGTGGCCTGCTTGTAATCCTACTGCTCACAAGCTGACAGACTTCCCTATTTGCCGAGTTCTAAGACAATAAGGGACCCTGCCTTAAACTAGGCGGTGGATAGCAGCAGAAAGGGTGATAGCTGAGGCTGACCCCTGACCTCCATAACCATGTATTCATGCACACGCAACCCGATCTACACCCTCCCACATGAACACACGGACATGAACATATTCACACACATTAGAAAACTAAAAACGCAAATGGGTAATTAAACATATTGAACAGAAAGTCAGAAGGTCAATCCATATCTGCTTCCCATCTGCCCATTAAGGGTCTTTACCTGGAGTTTGCCTGCTAGTGCTCTGCCCCAGGGCATAGTTAACTTGGCAGTATATTGTCTCAAGAGACCCCACTCCAGCCTTGGAAATGGTTGGTCTTGGGCAATCATAGAGTTGCAGTCATCGTGAATCCTGGAGACAAGATACTCTGCTTTGAAGCTACACTGGTCTCCCTGATGGTGTTCATGCCCAGTACTACAAACTTTTTTTTCCTTTCTTTCAACTCTTTCCATCCTAGAGGTAGGATCTTGTAGATCCACATAAGGGTTCAGTGTCCATGGTGGACCAGAAGAAAGTGGAGAATTCAGTTAACTTGACAGCCTGTCTCATCACTGTTGGTAGCTGCCCTCTTACAACCCACCACCTAGACCAACATCAGAGAGTACCAACTGAGCCTCAGTTGGTTGAACTGTTGAGATGAACTACTGGATTGAGTTTATGTACCTCTCTGATCCTTTTGTCTGACCCAGTAGCTTGGATCCCTGCCCTTTTTCCTGAACAGTCTCAGGATACCTCATGCCACTCACTGCTAGTTGTACAGTCTACTCCTGTTGTGTTCATTCCCTGGGCACTGAATACTTCTCAGCCTTCCTCAGGATGGAGGCTAGACTTTACCCACTCCCTAGGAAGCTTGTGGTACAGAAGCCCATGCTTCCTGAGGAAGTGTGGCACAGACAGCACCTTGCTTGTAAGTTTGGAAAAAGCAGATAGATGCTTGGAAGGAACCAGCATGCAGGGTTCTAACCCTTTCTCTGGTAGACAGGTCTGCATTAGCCCCACATGGCTTACTCAGTGGTGTCACATGTGATCAAATGGGTAGCTGTGTTTGCCTCCAACACTTTTGGTCAGCCTGGTAATGTCCCATCGGCTATTTGCTTATCTGGCCTCCACTCTCTCTCAGACCTTCTTGAGAACCCAACATGGAGGATTTAGCTCTTGTTCCCTTTCTGGGGACTGGATTATAATAGACAACACGACTTGCAGGGAATAGCACTCTTGTGCAAGGACAGTCAGTCCATCACAGGCAGAGATGGGTCTGCCCATTCACAGACTCTACTATGGTCCTTGCTGGTCTGCTGCTGACAAGCCTAATTCACACCTGACTTATGTTGAAAAGATGGGTGGATTCTTGGACATTTTGGTCATTGCTATGGGTTGTCAGATGCTCCAGAGACTGGCTGGACCAAGGAGAGAAATTTTGGCTTAATAACTCTACTATCTGGCAATCCAAAGTAGACTATGTGCTCAGGCCTGGGGAGGGTTGACACTAATTTTGATGTTTGTTCTAGAATAGAAGCCTCACAGGGCAAAAGTTACTGATGGCATTATTTTAAGTTCTAGAACAGTCTGGTACCCAGGACATCATCACACTCCCCAGGTGGTGACATTTCCACCTTTGGTCATCTTCTCACTGCCACAGCACGGTGGTGAAAGAACTTGTCACCTGGGACCTATCATAAATAGGGGACTCCATGCAAATATCAGCACGAATGAGTGTACCCCATGTTGAGAATGAGTGTACCCCATGTTGAGAATGAGTGTACCCCATGTTGAGAATGAGTGTAGTCCATGTTCAGAGTTCCCTTTAATTTCAGGCAGTGGTTCCTTTTAATCTTCCCAACTTCAGAATTCAAAGTGACAAAAAACAAACAAACAACCAAACAACCAAACAACAACAAAAAAAAACAATCTTGTTTCTGATATCTTGTTGTCTTGGCTAGGGTTTTATTTCTATGAAGAGACACCATGACCAAAGCAACTCTTTTGTAGGAAAACATTTAATTGGGGCTGGCTTAGAGTTTCAGAGGTTTAGTCCATTATCATCGTGGCAGGGAGCATGGCATCATGCAGGCAGACATGGTGCTGGAGCTGAGAGTTTTACATCTTGATCCACGGGCAGCAGAAAGAGACTGTGCGTATCATACTAGGCATAGCTTGAGCATGTAAGACCTCAAAGCCCACCTCCACAATGACACAGTTCCTCCAACAAGGTCACACCTCCTAATAGTGCCACTCCCTATGGCCAAGCATTCCAACATAAGTCTTTATGGGGGCCACACATATTCAAGCCACCATGCTTGTCGAATATGACTTAGGATGATGAAAACTGTCCTGTGGGAGTAAGAATGTGAATAACCAACTGGAAGCCTGCTTTGCACTTCTTTCTGATGCAAGTAGAAAGCCCTCTGTGTATAAAGGGAACTTCTAATAGTTGAGATTTCTATTTCTATTCTTCTAACAGTTGAGATTTTTAGGGTACAGTAAAGGTTGACACAAAAGTTTGGGGGGTTCAATTACCTCCCTCCCCTGCCAGCTTATACAAAGCGGTGGCTTAGCTAACTGCCTCCAGAGGGCAGATTGAGGAAGCCTGCAGGTGACTGCTTAATTATGCAGATAGATGGCTGTGTGACTCTGGGTTACAGACTAGGTGTCTGTGGGCAGAGAGGACGCTGTGCATTTTCCGAACAGGACATGGCTGATTCCTAATACACAGTAAGAGATAAGGGTGCCAGCTTTTTACCCTCCATCGCCATCAGCACTGACTTCTGCCGGCTGCTGCACATTTTACATGATGTAGAATACATTAGCAAAAACTCGTTTATTGTTGAAGGGAAAATTTATTTCAACCAATTTCCCCTGTGAGTTGGCCACTTATTTCCAAAATGGCATGGCCCCAGTATTCGGTGAATATTCATACACATTCTGGCAAGCAAAAGGAAGGTCATGGAACCACATAATGAATGTCAGAAGAGAATAAGAAATTTGGATACCATAAAAGCAAGGAAAAAGCTTGGCTTGAAATACATAAGGAGATTCCCTGCTCCCTCCTCTGCCCTCTCCCTCTTTTCTCTCTCTCCTTTCTATTTTTAAGTAGTAGTTGTCAAAATATTTTAAATATTTTCTGATATAAAAGGTAGCTTGAAGTGCTACTATAAATATGATAAGGGGATTTTCTTACTGGGGGCTAAGGTAGGCACATTAAATAAATATATTTTGTCCATTGTTTTCTTATGGCTTTATGGCTTATAGAATACAAATAACGGCAGTGAAGCACAAATATTCTTTTTTCCCCACAGAACCCACAGTGAAACTCAGGATCTTTCCCTGGTATCACACTAGCATCTGGCAGTGTTGCAAGGCTGGACCAGGGGATGAGCAGAGCCAGAGGAGTCAGTCAGTCATGGGGAGGCGTCGTCTCATAGGCAAAGGCGTCACAGGACTCAGCAGTTCCCACAGGGTTCTTGCCAAGTGATGCCAGGTTTTACCCAGCAACCTCAGGCTGACATCCCTGTTACAGAGACACGTCACCTCTGAGTCTGTCCTATGACACCATGATGCAGAGACAGAGGGAGAAAATGAGTTTGTCATGAAGGTGGGCATAGCACTGAGAATGTCAGTGCTATAGAACAGCTGCCTGGAAAAACCTTTCATAGCAAATATCGAGGGGAAACCACTCTCAGTTTCTCTTCTTCAAAATCATCGTCCTTATCTTCATCTGCTGGCACTTAGTGTAATGGAAAACACACTGGTTGTGGAGCTACATCCAAGTGTGGCTAATTATATGACTTATATAGTTGGGATCCTTAACCCACCAAAGATCCACTTAGCAAAATCTTGGTGTTCTACTTGGTCCTGTTGGGATATGGCAGAACCTGTAAGGTGTTGAGGAGGAATCTCCAGGTCACTGGGTGCACACTTCTGGGGAGAGTAGGGTGCCATCTCTTTCCTTTCTTTCTCATCATGTGCTCCAACTGGGAGATATCTTGTTTCAAGCTTAAAAACAACAGAGCTAATCACACACTAACTGGAACCCATGAAATGGAGCTAAACATAAACCTTTCCTTTCTATAAATATATTCTTTATTAGCACTGCAGGTATTTCCTACAGTAATAGAAAGCTGACTAATGCAATCTATCACTGCGAAGCCAATTTTCCTGAATAAAAGAGGGTTGTTTGACTATCAAGTGAGCAGCAAGTGATAAACCGTTACAACCACAGAAAGCACACAATTGTGACACACTCCCAGCTACTGCATATGGAAAGCATCTTCTTATGCCTCAATACTCTATGGGAAGGCAAGACTGAGACATCATACTCTGCTAAGAAACCAGGAAGAGAGGGGCCAATGTACTGAGCTATAGCATAAATCCAAGAGGTTCTAGGAGAATACAGATCTATATCACCACAGCCAGGTTCACAAATGTGCTACAGACCATAGCTCACAACTGTTTGGTCAAGAAGCTACACACAGTTATTGGCATGAGATGAGACCTACTGGGTTTTCAGCATACCACCAAAGCACATTCTACCACTGGGGGGGGGGCATGGGTATCTGAAAAATGCATTGGCCAATATTTCTGCTTCCTGGAACACATCACCACATTTTTTTTTTTTTTTTTACAGATAAAAATGTCAGGCTCTATAGGAAAAAAAAAATGTGTTCCCTCCACTTTATATTGAAGGCCCCACATCCAAAGAGGATTCTGGAGGGGATCCTTCTGAGGGGAGTGAGTAAGTTTATATAATGTCATGAGGGTGGGGTCTTCATGATGGGATTAATGTCCTTATAAGACAGATTGCTCTGTGCTTCCTCAATCTCTTGGTGTGTAGAGAGAGAAGTCTGCACAAAGTCTCCCACCAGCATCTGACTGTAATAGCACCTTGCTCTCAGACTCCCAACCTTTAGAACTGGGAGAAAGTAGGTTTTGAACCACCTTGTCTGTACTGTCTTGTCTTGGAAGTTTAAGCATGCACACTACCAAGAGCAGATTGAAACATAAAAATAAACACAAGGAGTGAAGGAAGTCTCCTACAGTCCATAAAAGGGTAGAGAGCACACATAGTGTATCTTTAATGTTTTTGTCCGATTTTGCACCTGTGTTTTAACCAAATTAGTCAAATGTAACAAGGATTCAGTGTCACTGTGTGTCACAGTGTATCACAATGTGTTACAGTGTGTCACTAGAACAAAGGATCTAGGGAATGTTGATCCAACTCCCCTATTCACTTATTCCCTACAAGCAAAGCAAAGTTTCCAGGTTAGAAAAACACTGACTTCATTTGTCTGTCCATCAGTCATTGGCTCTTGCTAGGGAATTCTCCTAAGAGGGGAAAGGAGTTGGTGGGTGGGGTGGGGATGATAGATCAGCAGTCAGAGTACAAAACTGGACAGGGCTGGAAAAGATCACTTCACGTTCAGCCATTTAAGCCTCTGGGGTTGGCAAGTGAAAAACTCCCTTTCTGAGGACAATGGGGCTAAGGGAAAGAGTAGCATGGGAGGGGGGGGGGTAGCTCTGTCTAGAAGAGTCCTCTAGACTGACTTGAGCAGACTGGTCCACAGGGAGGAGATTAACAGGACCAGGGGCATCTGCACGGTTGTGCCTGGCACACTGTAGTGTACATGGGGTTGTGGTGGGGGAAGATCTAGTCTTCGTGAACAAATGTATTTATAGGGTTTTTCAGTCATTCATTTTCATGGTCTTGTTTTACATTTTTATTTTAAATTATCTGTGCATCCATGTGTGTGGATCTGAGCATGTGAGTGTGGTGAGAGGCAAGAGGAGGGCATATTGGGCCCACTGGAGCTAGAATTACAAATGGTTGTGAGCTGCCCACTGTGGGTGCTAGCAGCCAAATTCTGATCCTCTCTCTGCAAGAGCAGTTATGCCCCTTGACTGCCAAGTGGTCTTTCCCTTCACTAAGGTTGTTTGTTTCAAAGTGAAATTTGTTCCTGGTACACAGATGACATAATGCATCCTTACAGTGTGTTCTAGGTTCCTAACTCTAACTTCATGAACAAAGTTCATTTTCACAAATATTTACAGAAGGATATCTAACTAGGGCAATTCTATGCTTGAAGAAAAACCCATGAGAGACAAAGGAATTCATAGAGTAGTAAGGTGCACCTATGTATACCCATGGCTGCCTTCCCTAACTTTTCAGGGGACTTTCCCTGGTGAACAGCCAGCCTGAGGCACACAGTTGGTGGAGCACAGACACTTGGGTCTACCAGGGAGGATGAAGGGAGCACAGGAAGTTCTGAGCTCTTGTACCTTTGGCCTGAGTTTCCTCTCCTATATGGGACAGGACTGAGGGTGAACAGTGGACCCAACCATAGCAGCTGCTATCATTTTGTCTCATTCCTAAAATAGTGCTCTTAAAAAAATATAAAGACAAGCAGAGCCTGCTGTTATCTCTTTAAAATATTATTTAAATTTTAATGTGGTTACCTCCGGGATCCAGAGTCTAATCATCGAGGCTAAGACAGAAGAAGCTTGTCGAGCTGTTTCTACAATGCCCAGCTCTGCTCCTTAAGATGTAGGTGGTTGCTACAGGCAACTACTTAAATAAACTCAGGGAGGGTGGGGGCAGCGAGCTCTGAAGAGTGCAAGGATTTGATGAGTTTACCTGATTTTGGAAAATCAAAACAAAAGAGCTGACATGATTTTTCCACAAGGGTCGCTCTCTCCTCCTTGAATATTACCAGAGATGAATCTACCTGAGATGAAGGTTTTCCTTCAATTGACAGACAAAGAAAGCTAGGAAAGGGTGGGGGTGGTTATGGTACTTTTTAAGCAGCCCAGTCTCAAGATCTACAGGAAGGAAAGAGGCTAGAACTTCTCATACCTTTTTTTTTTTTTTTAATTTTACTTTTAAACATTTGATGAAATGCCATTACGATTGTGAGCTTTAAAGGAAAAAAATCAAATGACAAATCCAGTGGCTGGTCCCTTGGTTGTTTTCTGGCAATAGATTGCTTATGTCTACCCCCAAGTGGCAGGGTCTCAGTCCAGTCCTGCTTGCTGGGTACAGAAGGGTAAGGCTTCTGTGATCAGCATTTCTCGTTTTAGTGGTTAGGAACACATCTTTCTGTATACCAGGCTTTCTGTTTTATTTCCCTTGCTTTCTTTCTTTTTTTTTTTTTTTTTGTTTCCCTTGCTTTCAAATGACTCAGTGCTCTGAGGTCCGGAGCAATTACATTTTAACTCTCACTTCCTTCCTATAATCTCATCCAAGGATTATAGTCTCATGGCCATTTTGATATGATATAAATATCTCATTTTCCTAAACTTAGGCCTCCCATAACTTTGGATACAACTATTCCCCAAAGAGAAAAATAGCTGCATAGGTCATGGTATATAATGGAGTCATGGATATAATGCAGTTCCCAGAAATTGTTAAGAAGCATGTAGTCGGGTGTAGGAAAGACGGCTCAGTGGTTAAAGTACTTGTCACAGAGCATTAGAAGTGGAGTTTGGATTCCCAGAACCCATGCAATTTTCTCTGTGTGTAGAAATCTGGGTGAGAATCTAGTTTTCTTTGGATGACAGAGATAGGGAACCCTTAGAACAAGCTGGCTAGAGAGACTGGCCATATTGGTGGGATTTGGGTTTGTTGGGAGACCGCACTTCAATGAATAAGGTGGAAGGGGGATTAAGGATGATTTCTGATATCAACTTCAGGCCCCAAATTGCTCCCTACACATATGTACCCTCACACATGCAAACATGTGTGCACACACATACACATGACACACACGTGTAGTGAGAACCTTGGTACTTTTGAAAAAACAGAAACACGGGGATATATTCTCATTTTAATCCCAGATGCGGAACATGGGGCTGCTTCAGACTGTCCACAGCAGCTGACTATGATTTGCCTCGTGCTCTAGCAGAGGGGTGATTTTGCCAGCTGCTGATAGTTCCTGCAACTATGTGATGTTTGGAACTCTGGGGATTCTTCAGAACGTCCTGCTGGTTAGGGTGACACTAAAGAGGATACCCATACCTTCGTATCTTCTTTCTCTCCGAGCTGCCATGCGGCCACTTGGTAAGCAGCTTGGTTCTAATGCCACATTCTCTACTGTGATGCTCAGCCTCACTAGGCCTCAAAGCAACGAAACCGTACAACCATGTACTAAAACCTCAGAAGTCATGAGCCCGAACATACTTTCTCTTCTTCTGCTATGTATATCAGGTACTCTGTCACCATGCTGAAAAGCTGATTATGTTGGTTAGTTTGGATTGTCTACTTGACCGGATCAGTAAACAGAGCATCAGTGGATGAAGCCTTTAGAGACAGGGGATTATTGGGAGTGGTCAGGGACAAGAGTAGGGGATATGATAGAAACACACTATGTATGGGTATAGAAATGTAATAATGAAACCCATTATTATGTATAACAAATATATACTAATAAGACATGAGAAAGCCTATCTGGGTGTGCCTCAAATGGTATCTCCATAGTCAATGAGATTGTGAGAGATTTGACTTGATGGATGGATTCATTCACTGACAGACAGATTCATAATCTGATGGCATTACTGCTAGGTGAGAAAGGAAGGGACAGGAGGTCTAGTTATAATAAGTATGACTCTGAGGATGTACTTTGGTGCTATTGTTTGTCCTGGCCCTTTCTATATTTGGTCACCCTCTCTGATTTCTGCCTACTATGAGCCTAACATCTTCCTCCTTTTGCCTGTTTGAGGCATTCAGTCCCACTATCAAGAACATAATAAATATACTAATGGTTAGGTATGCTCATCTCTGGTTTACCTCCATCTTAAACTCTGACACACGATTCTTTTAACATTTTTAAAATGACATTTATCCATTTACTTATTTGTGTACGTGCCACAGCATATAGGTAGGGAAAAGATTGGGAGAGTAGGTTCTGCCTTCCATTGTATGGGTTTTGGGGACTGAACTCAGGTTCTCAAGCTTGACAAATATCTTTATCCTTCAAGCCATAACAGAACCTTCTTTCACTGAAAAAGTAAGGTCAATCAGCGTTCTCAGTTAGCTTTTCAGTCTAAGCCTCTGAAGAGGTAGGCTCTAGGAGAAGCCAAATCTTAGAACCACAGACCATCAGCCAAAAAAGAACTTCTGAAGTCTGGCCCAGGATGGCTCAGGTATGGGCAACTTCAACACAACTGGTATCCTAGGTGAATGTCAAGAACTGTCAGCCATGCTTTTTTCTGGAACTGAAGAAGCTTCCAGGCTGAAAGTCAAGAATCTTGTCCAGATGGCGCAGGTAGTCCCCAGATTGATCAAGGGGAACGTCCTCACCATCCCATGAGTCACTGAGAGGGAGAGACATAAAAAGCAAAGGGCTAGACCTTAAGACACAGAGCTAGGAGCTGGCTGATAAGGAGAAAACAGGAGAATCTTTTTTTTTGTTAACGTTGACTCTATATTCCTTTTAAAAATACTGAGATCAAGCAAAATGCACTGAAAACTCTGAGTAGACCGTTATTTGCAACTATTAATCTTGAAAAGAGAGCTATAGAGGCGAGGGGAAGTAGCACTGTTTATCAGCACAAAGGATCAGGTACCTCCACCCTTCTTGGCCTATGTGGATCCCCAAACAAGTTCTAAAAGTGTGGACATTGAACAAGATCCCCTCTTCAATTCTAAAAGGTCTCATTAATTAATCAGGATCTTAGGGATTCCCCAGATAAACTAAAGGAAACATGCCAGCATTCACAGTGGATGACAGTCCTGGGGATGGCTGTGTAGATATTTTTAACACGATAATGCATACCTGACAGACTGAGCTCCCAGCCTCCAGGTGGGCTGGCAGAGCTAAGCAGGGTTGAGAGGAAACAGCTTTTCAGAGAACTACAGATGCTGAAGTGTGGGGCGGCTGAGGAATCCGGGAGATTAAAGGTACAACCTGGCAGAGGCTGGATGCCTGTTCACCCCAAGGACAGCAGGTTGATGCCTCTGTGGGAAGCTCTTGTTCAACCTACATTAGACACACAGGGGTGTTGGCAGGACAGGAAGCACATACTCAGCATCTGCTCGGGCCCTGTGCCAAAGGCTGCACACACATTACTTGTCTTCTACAGGAGGGAGAAATAATTTATGATAGAAAAGGGCACAAGGCTAATTACCTTCGCTAATATTCACCCTGAGAGTTCCCAGGAAGATGAAATATTGACCAGGGAGAAGTGTTATGGTTTGAGAGGGAGGTTTAGAAGAATGGAAATGTTCATCTGGTCCACTCTTTGTTATGCTAAGGATCAGAAGATGTCACTATGGGATAGTGGCACTTAACAATGTGGGCGATGACGTCAACTAAGCTGTAGAGAGCATCTCTTGTGCACTGAGTGCTTCATACCCATCACCTTGAAGCTCCATAGTTACTCATCTTATCCCTGAGTCACTGATGAGGAAGCTGAGGCATAGCATAGTCAAATAACTTTCTATATGAGACTTGAAGAGTCAGAGTTAAGTGTCTGAACTGAGCTGTCTAGTCTTAGAGTCTGGACCGTGTGCTTGGGTTTTTGTGGGAGGAATGAAGGACAGAAATGACAGTGTTTAGGAACTGGGAGGAAAGAGCATGAAAAAGACCTCTGGGTGTGCTCACTGCTGCCCACCAAACAGACTCAGTTCTCAGTTTTCTAGGCTTCCGGGAGTACAACTCTTTCAAATGCCTCTTCGAAATGAGGTGTGGCCATGCAGCACGCTTTAGCCATGAGCCGTGAGTCCAAGTCACGTCTCACTTCTATGAAACTGTGAGTCCAATCCACGTCTCACTTCTAGGAAAGCGCTTCATTCACCGAATTCCCCTTGTTGCTTGGCAACTGTGGAAGCAGGTGCTAAGGTGGAGCGGCTGCCACTCTGAGTATGGGAGTGACGGCAACAAGCAGAGTCTCCTGCCCACTGGCATAGGGAGCAAGAGTCAAGCTATGGAACCTGGGGAATCAGTTATCAGCTGAGCAGAGCTTAGCCTGTCCTTGCTGGGGTGTAAGCTGGAATCAGAAGTAAGATGTTCCTATAACAATAAGAATAAAAAAAAAAAACCCTCAAAGGGTATGCCTGTGGTTTCAGGACTTGTTGGTCACTAGCAAACACTTGTCATTAGAGGCTGGAGAAAGTGTTCATCAATGCTCCCCCTGTAAGTGAATCATTTTGCAAAACGTTCTGTATAACCTAGAGGAGAGATGATGCAAGACACGGACTCCTATCATAGTGTTAATAACATGTTGGTTGCTGTTGGCAACATCTGACAAGCCTTTTCATGTTAGGAAGGAAATAAATAAAGGAGAAAAGGGGGCTCTTCTTTCAAGTAGCAGTGAAAGAATTAAATGGGCTACGCTGCAACCCTGTAGGTGGAACAACAATATGAACTAACCAGTACCCCCTGAGCTTGTGTCTCTAGCTGCATATGTAGCAGAAGATGGCCTAGTCGGCCATCATTGGGAAGAGAGGCCCCTGGGTCTTGCAAACTTTATATGACCCAGCACAGGGGAAGGCCTGGGCCAAGTAGTGGGAGTGGGTGGGTAGGGGAGCAGGGGCGGGGGGGGGTATAGGGAACTTTCGGGATAGCATTTGAAATGTAAATAAATAAAATAATAATAATAATAAAATAAAATTAAAAAAATAAATAAATGGGCTACACATTTGAGGGCTTGCTGAACTGGAGGAAGGAACTGGTTTTAAACTAATTTGTAGAAGGTAAAACAAACCCTGAGAAACTTCTTTGCTTTTTAAAGATTTATTTATTTATTTTTAACACCATTGCTCTCTTCAGACATACCAGAAGGGGACATCAGATCCCATTACAGATGGTTGTGAGCCACCATGTGGTTGCTGGGAATTGAACTCAGGACCTCTGGAAGAACAATCAATGCTCTTAACCTCTGAGCCATCTCTCCAGCCCCTGGGAAACTTTGATGCTGAAGGAAGGTGAGATTCATCTCTTCTAGCAAAGTTCCATTCAAGGACACGCTCACCCCCCACCCTCCCCCATCACTTAACCCCCCCCTGAGAGACTCGGAGAAATTAAGTTGATGCGATGAGCTGAGAGTCTCTAAGATGGAGATGTGTGGATAAGAAGGCAAAGAAGCCCAGCCTAGATAGTAACCCCTGATAGCAATTGCATCTACGTGGATTCTGTGAGTATGACAATCAGTTCACCGAACTCACTGGGGTCAAGAGATAAAAGGGTGCCTGCAGGATTATGGGGCTGTACTGTTCAAGGAACCACAGGTTAGATCAAAAGACACGTCTCTGAAGGAGTCCTGAAATAACACTCTGGGCTCACAGGGAACGAATGTCCCTCAGAATGCACTACAGATGCAGACAAGGAGGATAACAGAAATGTCCTTCCAAGGGAGATGCTCCGAGATGCGGAGGAGATCCTGAAACATCCTACCCAGAAGGACTTGTGTGAATACACATCTACTGTGTTCTATGTTTTTCCTTCCTAATGAGAGTATTGCTTAGGGATTTTTTTTTTTTGGTCTTACTTAACAACAATTATATTAGATAGATGGGAGGCAGCGAGCGCATTTGTCCATTAGCGTCTCTGTCAAGGAGACTCTTGTCCTCAGTCATGTACTGAGAACTCTGTGAAAGTGTACATATCTGGGCTGGGAAGGTGCTCAGTGGTTAAGAATTCCTGCTGCTCTTCCAGATGACCTGGAGTTCAGTTCCCTAGACCCACATCAGGTATCTCACAGCCATCCTAACTCCAGAGCCAGGGGATCAGACGCCCTGTTCTGGTCTCTGCCGGTATTAGCATTTGTGTGCACATACCATCCCTCCCATACATACAGATAATTAAAAACATCTTTAAAAAGATGCAAATGTCTTTTCTGTGTTCTTGTCTGTGTGTTCAAGCTCTCTGTAAAGAGAGTCTGGACATCTTTTCACATTCATTAAGCACACACTCTCGCTTCTCCTCTGTCACCAAGGTCACTTCACGATAGTTCGATCCATGCAAGTTTCCTTCTAAGATGGACTTTTAAAAGAGTAACCGTATAGTAAGGTATAGGACAGGGTACAGACCACACCATTCAACAGATTAATTCCATCTGAAGGCGGGCTTTCAGATCCTAGGTTTTGGAGCTTGGCCTGGTGAATGGAGACTACTTCTCTGTACTAGAGGCAGTTCTTTGTACTAGTTACCTCCACTGTTCAGTCAGGCTCACGCCAGCTTGGGTTTAAAATATCTCTGCCTACAAGCAAGTGATAATTTATCTATAAGAAAGAATGATGCTCCTGTTTTTTTTTAACATTTTTTCAACTTATTATTTTGGAGTGTGAGAAGAGAGTTGGAAAGACTGGGGACAGTAAGAGAAGGTATTACTGTCACTGGGGATATAAATTTACAATGTTGTGTGTCTGGTTGTATGATTATTCTGCCCTCCCTGAGATTGTATGGGGTGCTTGCTAGTTTATGTCAGTTATATTCTGGGGGAAGGTAGGAGAGAACTGGGAAAGAATTTGGGGGAAAACAGACAACAGAAGAGCACAGATATTTCAAAAGCTTAGGCAAAGATGGGTGATGTATATTGCTGTGTTCTTAAATATGGCTCATATATTCTGTAAAAAAAAATAGCAATGTTCCCATCTCCTCCCCCTCTTCCTTTTCTGGGAAGAGAAACAACATGAAGAACAGTCGGTGGGTAGGACGGGCACGTGGAGTGTGAGGAACAATCAGGGACACAAGTTCGTCTAGAAAGAAAAGAAACTTCTACAAAGACCAATGAGTTTCTATGCTCTCGATGCAGACATTCATTTCAGAGTTGATTTAACTTTAGGCATTTCTCAAAGCACTTTACTTGCTAATATTGTTTTCTATTGTCTTTAACTAGTGAATAACCCCCACCCCACCCTACCCCCACCAACTATACTTTATCTCTACATTTTCCTCATCAGTATCAAGCAGCTCCCCAGGGATCTTTCATGTAGATGAACAATGACATCCACAGACAACAGGGGTCAATGAGACCAAGATACGGGAGTCTAATGTTCATCTATCTGAGCTGGGATCTGCTGTGTGCTCCTCTATCAATGCTGGGATCTGCTAATGCTGGCTGTCACAGCCTAGGTCTTAGAGCCACTGTTTAGAGCTCTTATTCATGCTGAAAGTCTGACTTATACACAGAGATGTTGAGGCTTAGCTAAAAGAAAAGAGCCACTTAGTGTGTCTCACCTTCATTGTCATTCCGACTGGGCTTGGAATCACCTTGGGGCCACACCTACGGGACTATGTGTAAGGTTGCTGTCACAGGGTGTCAAGGAGGGGAGGCACATCCAGGGTAGAGCCATCTCATTAAATGGCCTCCTATTCTGAACAAAAGGGAAACGGGGCTGGCTAAGCACAAATATCAGTAACTCTCTCTGCTTTATGGACTGTTCAGTTGGAAGGAATTCTAGCTGCTATCAACTTCACCATACCTAGGTCCTCTAGGATGGACCATGGCCCCCTCAAACTGTGAGCTAAAACCAGTTACTCCCACACATGTATTGCTTTGTGTCACCTATTTGGTCACAACATGAGAAGAGTAATTAATTTATCTTTTAAAAAGTGAGGAGTCAGGAAATAAATGAAGATGAAGAGGATAACCAACACAAAGTCCTTTGAGATCACAGGTTAGATACTCTATCCAAACTGCTAAGAGCCTGACTAGTCCTATTGTACAGGCTGGGGTCATTCCCAATGATTTTAGAAGTCTCCCCCAGGGGAATTTTTTTCACCTAACATTTGGATAAAGGGATTAAAAATATGAAGAAAATTTAAAGCATTATTTGCTTTGGGTTACTGGTACTTGAACTTAATTTTAGACTATTTATAATAATAACAACAACTATTGTTTTTACTATTATTATTATTATTTTCTTGAGACAGGATCTCATTATGTAGCCTTGGCTGGCCTGAAACTCACTGCATAGACCAGGCTGGCCTTGAACCCACAGAGATCTACCTGCTTCCACCCCCTGACTGTCGGAATTAAAGCCATGTGCCACTGTCCACAACCCAACTTTAGAATGTTTTAAAATGGAAGTTCGCCTAGAATCATTTTAGAACATTCCTTCCATAGTATATTTGAGTGAAATAAATTCGAGACTAGCTTGGGCCTGATTATAGCCAACCGTTGCAGCAGTCCGTAGTCCAGCTTTGAAAACAAACAGAATTATAAAGACTCGGGATAAAGATCCATGTTCTTCTTCAGAGCTAAACTGTGGGGAAGTGTTCGGAAGAAACTCTGGTTCCCAAACCTCTCCTCGACCTGTCTGAAAACTTATTATTGAAAATTCAGACGCTTTTCTGAAAACATAATTTACTGAGGAAACCAAGGCCATTTCAGACGCCTCGTTAGCTGAGTGCAGAGGAAGGCAACAGCAATGATGAGGTCAGAGGTCAGTCAGATGAGGTCAGAGGTCAGTCGGGGTGTGTTGGCAGTGGAACATGAGGGAGGCAGGCTTTCAGACAGGAGTTACTAAGGAGCCCCACAAGCCCAGAGGTGGACTTCATTGCCAAGTCTCCTCATGATTCGGAATGTTCATCTGCCTTAGGCTTTGTATGCCGAAGACTTAGTCACTAACACTAAGTAGCCGACGCAAGAACAAACTCTAAAAGATGCTTTTGGAAAACAAGAAGAAAAACAATAGAAAGGACTGTAGGAGTGTTCTCTCTGCTTCTGCGAGAAGAGGGGAGTGGAAAGCCTCAGACAAAAATGTTGTCCTGGTCCCACTAGACTAATTTTAGTTATCTTGGCTCATGGCTGTGACTCATCCCTAAGACTCTGAATTGTTGAGGAGGAAGGAGGGAAAAAATTTTTTGACTTAAATGTCAAAGAAGTAGGAACATAAATATAGTTTTCTTTTTTGGGGACTAGAATCCCAGGATCTGGGTATCTTTATCACAGGAGGGTTGAAAGCTTCCAACTTCTAGAAAAAAAAAATCATGACTCCAGTCAAAACATCATCAAGGACTAAGAAGGATTGATTCCAAGTCATGACACTTTTGACTTTTAATTCTTCAACGTGGTTAAACTAGATGTCAGCTAATGATTATATGTGACTAAGGATGATAGGAAGGGAATATGGGGACTTCGATAAGACTTAGGACTCAAGGAACAGGGCAGGAAGAAATACATGCTGATAAGCATACTCAGGAATAATTAATTCTGTGTAATATCCTGGTCACACTGAGAAAAAAAAAAGCATGATTATACACTGCTCAGACATCTTCTGGCCCGCTGATGAGCAGGGGTCGATGCAGAGGTGGCTTCATGAAACTCTGTCCTGAGTAATGAAAAATGTTTTTGTAATTTGTGGGTACCACTGGTTTTCATTTTGAGTTTCCATTAGCTGGGAGGATAGAAAGAGCCCTCACCCACTCACATCCAATTTGAGCATTTTACTGAAGAAGTCTGTCCTCCTCCAGAAGTGTCTGACCTGTGGCTCACAGACTACATGACGACATGTACCTCAGATGAGTGCGACTCCTAGTCAAAACCATCAACTTACCTAAAGCATTATGGCTTTTTTTTTCTTTTTTCTTTTTGGTGACTCAATGACACATTTCTCAAGCATGGACTTTGTAGATGACAGCATGTCACAATGTCACAAAGTTGGACAGAAGTTGGACATGTGAACTTTCTCTTAAAGCTTCTAGAGAATTTAAAAAGATGTGGTTGTCTAGATATGGCCTAAGAAGTTAGAGATGGAGTATTATGCAGAAGGCAAAGGAGAATTAATTTCAAGGCATGCGTTTCTGGGAAGAGCAAAAACTGTGAACGTTGACTTCAGCACCTGACTGGTGGCAGCCTTTCCAGAGCTTTCTTCCTGATCCTCACCGTCCTTCGCCTGTCTTCACTTCATAACCGTGTATTGCTGTGAGCAGTAACCACTGTATCCCACCACCTAAGACCCAGTGTGTCACTCAGCTGATGTGTCCGGCATGTCCAGCATCCTGACAGGATGCTCTGGGAGGTGGCGTAGAGGATGCTGGAAGCTGCCCATCCCCACCTCCTTCCACTTCAAGAACTTGAAGGGCTTATGTCACATCTTAACCTCTGCATGACCGCACTTGTCTATTTTGACACCATGGCTGTGACAATTATTATCTCTTATAAGAGATATTTTAAGCCCTACAAATTACATATACACATATACATACACATACATATATATGCATGTGTCTCTGGCTATACAACATCTTGGCCCACTATCTAGTTTATAAAACCAGTCTGCTAGTTGATATTTTGAGCATCTTGCAGGTGTGTCAAAGTTCAACAGAGATTTGTTTATCTTTTAAAAATTTCCATAACCAACTTTTATCCTGTAGTCATATTATAGGCCAAATCATATGCCCCAAATAGATATGCTGCCAATATTTGTGAATGCTTACAGAAAGAACAGGGTCTTGCAGATTTAATCAAGTTAACATGAGGCTAATTAAGGAGGTTCCCCCAATGCGGCAGCTAGTGTCATGAAAGTGATGAGCTGGTCCTGTGTAATGTCAGTCAAGGGATGCCAAGTATCCTGGCTTCAACCAGAATCCATGAAGAGATAAGGAAGGGCTGACCTCTGCAGGTCTGGGGAGCTAGGCAGCCCCACACCTCTAACTCCCTGTGATAGGAAGCCATGAATTGGTTTGTTTGTGTGAAGATCGTGAAGCTAGCTCTGAGATCAGCTAACACACAAAGCAGAGAGAGAGAGAGAGAGAACGTGGGATGGGAGGTGAGAGAGAATGGCTTTCCTCTGTGGCTTAGGAAACTAATATGTAATTGTTAAGGTTCGATTTAAAAGATTTCAGAGCCATACCATATGGCCCCTTGAAAAGGATCCAAGAGTAGATTTTCCTGTCCGGTTTTTATGTCCTCCACTATTTTAAATGATTCTTGTCACAGATCAGCCAGCTGCTCTTCAGTGTTCTTGATCAGTAATCTTATTTGTATTTTTAACCTAACTGCTTCGTCCTTTTCTGTTTCACTTGCCTCTTAATATTTCACTCTGTAACCTAATTCAAGTGCATAAATAGTATTAGTCACATGCATTTTATAAAGAGAGTACTTTAAAAAACACTAATTATCTAAAATATATCCTTTAGACCCAAATAGATCTATATTCCAGGGCTCTGATTTACCTTCTATAAAAATATACAAAAGACAGGTGTTTTTGAAATAACAGTGCCTGGGCTAGGTATGGTAGTAATACCTTTAATCCTAGCATTCAGGAGGCAGAGGCAGGTGGATCTCAGGGCTAGCCTGGACTACACAGTTTGCATCAGGGCAGCTAGGGCAACATAGTGAGACCTTGTCTCAAAAAAAAAAAAAAGTGAGTTTTACTTTTGTTTCCTTTGGAGAAAAAAAGTTGTTTTTCTCCAAATAGCACAACTGTAAACACTTATACTCACATTTTCCCCCAAAATAAACAAACAAGGAACACTTTTAAGGTCTTACAAACTGCAATATGTATGGAATCCAGATTCAAACATGCATATTAAGAACTGTGATGTACTACCCAGTTTCCCAGCATAACCTTGTTCTATACAATTCTCTGAGAGAACCATTGCCCTCACATTATATAATTTTCTGAAAATCCAAGTCTTTGAAGGAAGAGTTCACTTCTATATTTAGTAGCTAAAAAAACAAATGTTCCAAGACGAGGTACTGGACCCCTTCATTAACCAGAAAACCTTCTTTCCCCCCAAAAGTAATTCTGATGGCTTTTGGGCATTAAGAGTGCACCAGCTTCCCCCCCCTGTCTTTGATGACATTGGCATCGACAGGTCAAATTCAATGTCAAAATCGACAGGTCGTTCAGTCATTGCACTGATGTAACTGAAGGACGTTTTCACCATATCCTGTCATCTGCCAGGCCCCAGGTGCTAGCCCCAGGGGCAGAGGGAAGGCACAGAGGGAGGATTACTCACTTGAGGGTGGTGAGCTCTGTAAGGGACGGCTGCGTGGCCTTGAGATAGCTCTCCCTTCTTGCAGCCACCTTGGGAGACGGCTTGGGGCTCGTGTCCGAGTCCCCACTGTCCTCATCCCCCATGGCTTTGATGTAGCTACCACTGCGCATCCTCCGGCACGGGATCTCGTCGTCTTTCCCGCGAGGTGTGTACCCTGACCATTCATCCTGGGGAACCTAGGAAAGCAGGAAACAGGAAGTTTAACTTTCAATGGAATTTAACTTTTAAAAGTTTTTCTTGTCCTCCTCTCTCTTTTTTTATGACTATGAATTAGGCTATAGAGATAAGTTTTCTAATCCTTAGACATTGATTTTTTTTCTTTTTTTGATATTAACGTTTTACTGTAGCCGTTTTGGAAATCACTTTAATGCATCCACATCCACATTGCAATTGTAGACAAGCGGTGAATGTCTGGAAGGATGTGAACGGCTGGCTCTGGTAACTTATACTTCTCAACTTTCTTGTGCTGTTCACAGCTGAGGAGGAAGGTGATAGAGAGGAAAGCCCTCTGGTTTGAACTTTGCGCTGACCTTTCTCCATCACTACCTTGGAGTCAGGAGTGTTCCCGGACTCATCCTGGTTTCTTTAACTTCACATTGGTACCACCCCATGTCTGCTTTCCTTTCTTTCTGACCACTGCTCTGTTCCAGCGCCATTGACTGTTCACTCATCCTTTCCTTCTGAGCTCTTAAAGCTCCTTTGGGGGATTTCCCCAGTGATGCTTACATAATGGCCAATCGGGTGTCTGCTGGTCTCTCTAGCATGTGCACACATCACACCCACCACACTTACTGTCGGTGTCTCCCTGTTGTCATTCTGCTTGCTCTATGACTTAGGAGAGTTACCAGCCATGTTTTCTACCTCAAGTTTGGCTGGATCCTGTTCTACATTCCCACTGTGGACTGTCCCCAGGAGGAGGCTGTCAGCGCAGTGCCTTCTCCTGTTTTCCACCACTGCTTCTGTGAAGCTGTGCAGGGCACTGCATATCCCATTTTACATTTGTTACATTATGACATTCACTTCAATTCCTTTTACCCACTTCAGCATGGATAATTCCTGTATAGCTTTATTCTTCTCCCACTGGTGAAAGAAACACTTACTCATCACTGACTTCATCCTTCAAGAAGTATCAAGTGCCCACAAAGCCTGGCCCTGTACAGGCTTTAACCACAGGAGACAAATCAGACTGAGGCTGTTTGTACCACCGACATGCATACGACAGTGTGGAGTAGATACATACACATAGGAACACCTCTTAAACCAACATGCTTACAGGCTAAAGATGCCGTGCCACAATGGAATACTCACTAAAGAGACCCTAGGATCATGACCCTGCTAGTAAGGAAAATGGTTGAAGTCTTAACCTGTTAGGTTTGCAATGAGAAGATAAAATGTATATATATAATATATATGTATATGTATATATATTATATATATGTATATGTATATATTATATATATATACACATATATACATCCATGCATATATATGTACATATATACACATTCACATGTATGTATGTATGTATGTATGTATGTCTGTTTTACGGGTGTGTTAGGGTCTCATAGGCAGACCAGTAACTCACTGGGGCCAAGATGGCTTGTAACCCTCAGTCTACTTGGCTTAGTCTATATTTTGGAATCAGAGGTGGGCATCACCACACCCACTGACAAAATATTGGCCCCCTTCTATTTTGGGATTAAATGTTTAGATGCTGAGTATTTCCTGCTTATGGAAGGCGATACAGCCTCTTGACAGACAGCTACCTTTAACTAAACTGAACAGTTTGCCCACCGTGACTTATTTGGTCAGCATGTCTCCGTGCTTTTATTTCCTTTTCTGTGATTTTTTTTTCAATGAAAACCTGGAGCTCAGAGAGCTGAGGTCCCTGGACAAAGGACACGAGGGGATTCCCTTGGAGTCACAGTGTTCGGGTTGTCACACTCCAGGCAAGCTGATTGTCCTGGAGAGGTTGGCCAATAAGAAGCAAACTCCCTAGGATTGCTGTTACATCGCTTTTGACAAATTTTGTCTTATTGTTTTTATGTTGTTGCTGTTGTTTGCTTGTCTTGATATTCCTTGTTTTTGTGTGTTGTTTTTTGAGACAGAGANAGAGAGAGAGAGAGAGAGAGAGAGAGAGAGAGAGAGAGAGAGAGAGAGAGAGAGAGAACTGAAGTTGGGTAGGGAGGATCTGGAAGGATTTGGGGGAGGAAAAGTCTGATCAAAATATATTGTGTAAAAAATTTAAAAAAAAGAATACAATCACTGTATCTGGAGAAAAAAAATCTTCAAAACATAAAAGACTTCTCCAGTTGAATTGCAAAAATCAGAACCTAATGGGGTTTTATGAGGGATAGTCTGTGAATTTGAAAAGTTAAAAGTGTTAAAAAGATTGTCCATGATTACTCTCATCTCTATTAGATAAAGACCTCTCAATATTATTCACCGTAGAAAGTGAAATTACATATCAACTATCAGAAGCACTGTTCTTTCCTCCTTAAATCATGGATTTCTTTTTTTCAATCAAAATGCCATCAACTGCTCACAGCCCCTCTGCAGGGGTGAGGCCTTGCAGGCCTCTGCTGCATCCAGGCTGGAATGCTCACTGGCTTGGTCCCTTGTAGGCATCCAGAGTTCTTGAGTGTGACAGCTTTGCCATGGCCAGAAGATTCTTCTTATTTCTTAGGAGTCTTCCCCAGGCTCCAGATCTTAGAATCTTTCATTACCCTCTTTCTGGTTGTCCCCTGGGCCTCGGGGGTGGGGTGGGGGGAGTGAAAATCTAGATGTCTCATCTAAGGCTGACGATGCTACAGCCCCCGATTCTCTACACTCTGATTGGTTGTGAATCTCCGCATCAGCTGCCACCCAATTTAAAAAGAGACTTCCCAGAGGAAGTCTGAGAGTTGAGCCCCGCAGAAGAGGAGGCCAGAGAGTGTAGACCAGAGGGGATGGAGGACATTGGGGGAACAAGGCCCTCTGAATCAACCGGGCAAAGCTCCCGTGCACACAGAAACTTAAGCAGTAATCTGTTTGGGTCTGCACGAGGTCCTCTAGCATATATTACAACTTCCACTTTAGTATCTTTATGGAGCACTTGATGGTGTGAACAAGTGGGTGTCTGGTTCTTGTGCCTGCTCCTGGGGGCTCTTTCCCTTCTTTTTGCCTCGTCCAACTGTGATGTGAGGCTTTTGTTATATAATTATATATATATATATATATATATATATATATTATCTTAGAAGTCTGTTCTTTTAAATGTGAGACATAAAGGAAGTGGATCAGGATGGGGGGAAGGTGGGGAGAAGGTGGGAGAATGGTAGGAGGAGAAACTGTAATCAGGATCTATTGTGTGAGCAAAGAATCTATTTTCAATAAAAGTAAAAACCCATAACTTTTGGGTAGAGAGTTTGCTACTATGTGCTCTAAGCAAAATAATAGTATTAAGTTCACTCCTAAGGACTGGGAATGTTTCCAACCATGTGTATAGTACAAAGTTTGGAGTATGCTTTCTAAGTTTAAACAGAGAGCTAGCTGATGGTTCCCTCCCTAGTCTGCACTGGCACTATTGTAGCAATGGATTTACCTTGTTAGGTTGGTTACTATGTTCATAACTGATTAAGATCATTGATGTCTTTTCTCCTCAAGCAGCCGGAAGAGCACTTTATGGTACTACAAAAGTCAGGCAGCATGGAGGAAGCCTTGAGGTCAGTCAGTACCAGTGCCATTTCTGTGATTGTCCCTCAGACCAAAGTGTGTGGTATCTTCAGGAGAACAGTCTTACCTGTGGCCTGTTAGTTTCTTTTTTCTTTTCTTTTTAAAAAAGATTTATTTATTTATTATATGTAAGTACACTGTAGCTGTCTTCAGACACTCCAGAAGAGGGCATCAGATCTTGTTACAGATGGTTATGAGCCACCATGTGGTTGCTGGGATTTGAACTCTGGACCTTTGGAAGAGCAGTCGGGTGCTCTTACCCACTGAGCCATCTCACCAGCCCTGGCCTGTTAGTTTCTTTGATGGACATAGTTAAGAGGTGATGCTGATTGCCCTGTACTTTACAATAGAGGGAACTCGGTCTATGGAAGTAGCCCATGTTACAAAGAGCAGCGTACCAACAGGGCCGGCCTTACTACTGTCCAGGAGTTGATGGATTCTTTTCTTTCTGAGCTGTACCTTGTCACACCTGTCAAATCATCCAGTCACGGTCCTTGACAGCATCATGACTCATTATACACAACTCGTTTATCATTCACCAACCACTGCTGTAGCCGTGTGAACAGTTCATCTTTCTAAGCTAAAAGCTGTTCTCTGGGATCAGCATAGCTCCAAAGACTTCTCAGAAAACTATAAATGACGAGAACAGTCTTGTTTTCCTTCAGTTGGTAAAGTGACTTGTTGCCTAGGTCTGATCATGTTCAGAGTCTCACCAACAGCTCAGCAACCTCACGCTAAAAATCAACAAGAAGAGGTCACGGTCACTGATGACATGTCCCTTGCTGTATCTTAACACCGACGTGGAGTTCCTAAGTGTTGCCTTCTGGAATATGTTAGAGATGAATGACAAGCTGATTAGCTAATATGCCAATTTCTGTTCGGGTGCTTTACAAACTTAACTCAAGGCAGAAACCTGGGCTTCAGGAAAAATAGTCTGTGATTGTTGCTAGGGGAACAGGCTGAGAAGAATTCAATCTGTATGCCTTTCGATTAATCATTCTTTTCAAATGATAGTGGTAAAAGAATTGTGCCCATGTGACTTCCATTAGAGTGCAACATAAATATTAATACATAATTCATAAAGGTAGAGTACCACAAGATTTTATATAAAAATAGCAAAGATGTTAGTTCTAAATATATATATATATATATATATATATATATATATAGCTGTACAAAATGTAGACCCTGGAGAAGAAAAACTCCAATCCTGAACTGTTAGGACCAGCAAAACAACCAGGCGTGTACGCCTGTGTTCGTGTGTAGATATTTAGAGTAAAAGATGACTGTCTTGGAGGTCCATAGGTCTGGAAGGAAGCATACCATTTTGTAGAGTTCCAAGAGTGCAGTGTTACTCTCCTTTGGTCAGAGAGAAAGGACAGTTAGGAGGTGGCAGCTACTAATGTGACCGAGTTAAAGGCTGCTGTGCTAGCCTGGATCCCTCCTTTTACCACTAGGTTGGATTTCCACCCCCCCACCCCCCCCTGAGAAGGCACAGTCCTATGCACGGTTGCAGACTTTCAAGTAGATATGAGTCTGTTTCTTCATTTACTTTCTAGATGTTGCCTCTGGCTAGGAGTAGCTAATGCTTTAGATTTTGCTGATAAACCTCTAATACCCAGGATGTATCCCACCCTGTGCTGACTGACACATGTGTGGTTAGGACGGCAGGCTTTTAGGTTGCCTTGTCCTGTGTCCTGATTCGCCTCTGTGACTACAGCCTAGCACAGCCAACAGCTTCCAGACCGAGAGGGGTATAGGGCCCTAGGAGGCTCTGGTGGCTCTCTCTGCATTGTTCTCTCCCTTGAACTGCTTGACCTGCTGTTTCGCTTTCTGCTGCTCACATCCAAAGGCCTCGAGTGCCTTCTTCATGGCTCCCCACCCGACTGTGGGAGGAAAAGATTTAGGGACTGCTGATGAGAAGGTTGACCCTGCCCACTTGTCTGAGAAAGGCTGTTTTTACTGGTGGTGGCAGTAGACAGTCTTGGTTAAAAAGGGAGCAGAAGGGATCAAGCCCTTGGTAGTGGGACAGCAGGTAGTTCTGCATGTTTCAATCATCCCAGCATGCACTTGGGCTCAACAAGCACGAAAGAAGTGACACACAGAAGCACTCTCCTTATGGGTCAAGCTTGATAATAGCGATGGATCACAAGGAAAGAGCAGATGCTTTTAAATGCTTGTGTCAAAGCACCGAGAGTCTAATAGAGAACAACCTTATTGTTGTTGATGCTGTTATTTTCTATGATTATTATTTTATGATTTTTTTTGAGTCAGGATCTCATGACTTAGTTCAGTTTAGCCTGAGGCACACTTTATAGCCCAGGCTGTCCCCCGGCTCGCAACCCCC
>NC_034607.1:36913068-36934070 GCF_900095145.1 Mus pahari | reverse complement strand
CCCGCTTTAGCCTTCTTGTACAGATAAGTGATTGCAGGCATGTGTCACTAGGCCCATGGCAGAGTTTTGATAAATGAAGAGTTATGAGGATTCCCTATCTGAAGCCTGCAACTGAATCTGCAGGTCGTCTCGTTGAGAGGTTGAAGGACCCACTACCATCCAAACAGTGACGGCAGCGGATGAGCGGATGTTGCCAACCTCCGCCCACACGTGGATGCCTGAGCACTGCAGTGACCTCGCAGGCACTGAACAAAGGTACAATCTGTTCAGCCATAGGACAGGGTCAAGAGCGGGGAGCCGACCACCTAACAGGGCACGCCATTGGGTCCTGAGCCTTCCTGCCTTCTGTTCTTACTCTCTTACTGGCGCACACCTTTTCAGTTGTTTACCTGTCAGCAGTGCACGATTCAAACGTACGCACAGCTGGAAGAGACTGTAACAGATACGCAAGGAAATCAGATGAGTCAACATGACAGGGTGGGTGGAGGGGGCTGGCCTTCACTTGTTTCTCTCTTGTCTGGAAGGGGTGACATCCAAGAACCATAGCAGCCAGCCTTGGAAAGACCTGGGTCCAGCCAGCATAAAGACTAAAGCAAAGGATTAAGCTTGAACCATCAAAGTCCAGTCTGAAAAGTGTCAACCTGGGCAGAGAGCACTGAGCAGAGGAGGCAGCAGCAGGCAGGGTCAGATCACATCCATCTTCCAGACAGATCTCAAATTTTCCCCCTAAGAGGAATCCAGCCTTCCCAAGGCTGCCTTTAACCACTGTAGCCAGAAATTAGTTTTCTTTGGTGAAATCTATAAATCTGATTTATTTACTTAGAGGTCTGTGACCTATAGTTTGGGAAGTAAGTATGACTTACTGTGTGTGCGTGCGCGCGCGCGCGCGCGCGCGTGTGTGTGTGTGTGTGTGTGTGTGTGTGTGTGTGTGTGTGTGTTTTTAAAGAAAGCTTCATCAGAACGCAGTCATGGTCAGTTATTTTATCTTGTCTGTGGCTGGCTCTGAGTTATAAGAGCAAAACTTTGTGGTAGTGAGAGAAATAGTATACAGTCCACAGAGGGGGGAAAAAAACCCCGTCCACTCTCAATCTTTGAAAAATGTAGGCACAAAAAGTAATTGAGTATGTTAAATAGAAGTACAAAGTCTGAACAGACGGTCAGCACCAGCGGTTGTGAGCCACAGTTCCGCATCAGGAAGTATTCCTAGATGTTTGTCCTGGGGCTCGTTTCTGTTCAGGTGGAGGGTAGACTCTCCTGGTGGCCCACTGACCCTGCAAGAATGTCTTTCTGGGCTTAGATACGCTACGGTAGAAGAACCACAGTAGGCTCTATTTATTTATTTTTTTTTTATTTTATGATTTCTTAAAAGGTCATTTGTCCCAAGTCCTGTTCACTTGATACACATGAGGGCTGTGTAGGCTGGTGGTCGAGGTCAGGAAACTCACAACTTCTTATTGTCACCAAGGTAGAAAAGAACAGACTAGCAAATGTACAAGCATCTTACTGTTTGTCCAACTACGTCCAGGGTTCAGAGCAGTGCATCATTCCTTAGGTTGCTGCATAAATGCGATTGTCAACATGAGCTTTCACTTACTATGTGTGTAACTATTTGTGTAATCACATCTTCGCTTCAGTCTTTTCATCTGTAAAACGGGAACAGTAACAGCTATCTAAGGAGTTCATGAACTTGAGTGTCTTATAAATGTGAACATAAAGGTTGGAAACACAGCTCTAGTTTAAGCGTAGCCAGTCATAAATATCTTGGAGATGGCAAAGTGACAGACAGCCTTTCAGGATGATATACTTCTGTGCATTAGGTACTCTAGTACAGGGATATACATGTGACAGACTATGTAAACAACCATATGCAAAAACATAAACATTTCTTCTATGGTAAAAGCAGTACTCCTAGATTGGCCATGGATATCAGAAGGTACCTATCTATCCATCTTTTAGGCCCTTCTAAGACATTGACTGTCTTTTGATGCTTATATTCCCTACCCTTAGGTTTCCCCAAATGATGTTAAAAGAGCAACACACTGGTTCTGTGTGATCAAAGATTGGGTATTTCAAAATTTTCCTCACATGGAACCTTCCAAGGTAAGTCAAAATTACCAATCCCATTTGGACATTTCAAAGTTCAATGTTTTGAGCCTTTATCATGCCCAGTAAAAAATCTGCTGCTTGGAATAGACAGGTGTTCCTGCATTTACCTCTTCTTACTTTCCTAAGTGGAGATGCCTCATTTTATTGAATCTAAGAAGCCAGTGCAGACCTGCTGATGCTAAGAAGAAAGCAACGCCATCAATGAACTCTGCTACTCTAGATTAGAAGCTGCATCTCAGCAATGACAGATATGTGGGGAATACTGGTCTTAGGACCAACTTACAACTCTTTAAAATGTATATGAAGAAAACAAGAAATGGCAGAGCTTAATGCTAACTAACACCCAGTCATTTGAATGCAGCATTCATTGGTTATGTGTTTGCAAAAACCAGACCTACACATTCATAGGATGTCTATGATTCTGATGGCTAATTTGAATGATGCTAAGAATTATTTTTAAACTTCTTATTATAGTAATTTATGCCAAATAAAGAGTCCAGGTACAGGGGTTAATAGCTAGTGTTGTAGAGCCCCATACTCAAGCTGGGTTCCACTGTTCAGGGTTTGAGAGCAATTTTTCTTCCATTGTTTATGAATATTTTTGACACACAATTGTTATTTCATGATAATCTATAGAGTACACACTTCAGATATAAAAATCCAACTTAATATGGGTTTAAGACCAGCCTACAGGAAAAACAAATTAATACACAAACCACAGTTTACATGAGTTGGAATAAAATGACAAGACTATTTCTAGCATAGGAAGGCATGTTTGTAAGAGGCCCTGGCCAAGCATAAGAGCTCAAAGCTTTGCTTCAGCTGGCTGTGGGTCCTGAGATGTATCTATAAGTCAGACAAATCAGACATTCAGCGCCCACGATGGTCCAATGGCTGAGAGATGGAGCCATGTGCACATCCTCAAGAGTGGAGTCTCTCAGGATGGGAAGTCGGATGGTGAGGTTTGGAGTAATGGAAATGCGTGAGACTTGGGGAAATCTGAGAGCCACAAAAGGAATGAAGACACTTAGAAAGCCTGCACGGCGGAAGTGGACTGTGCATCTCAAGAACCCACGGAGCAGGCTGCTGCTCTTTTGGGGGAGCTGTGGAATGGGGGTTGTGGGGCATACAGGGCAGAGTCTATTTTATCAGGGCCAGAGAGGCTGGAGAAATAACAGGCATTTTGGTGATCAGAGAGAATACAGACAACAAAACAAGAAGAAGCAGGGACTACTGTGGTGCCAAGAGTAGGTTTTTGTTTGCAAGGTATTTGTCAGCACTATTGACGAGAAGATTTCAACGATAGTAATCAGGTAAGTGGCGCTTGGCTTTGGCTGAGGGGACAACAGAACTAGCCCTTCTGAGCCTTATGAGCAAAGGTCAATTGCAGGACAAGAGCCTGTGCTTATGAAAGAAGAGGTATGGATCTGCTATCTACAGAAAAAAAAAATCCAACAATTACAGACTAATCTCCAAGGGTCAGGAGCAGCAGCATCCGTCCTTCCTGTAAAATATCCATTGCCTTTTCTGTTTTGCCCTTGCAAAGCTGAGACTCAGAAGAGGCGAAATGACCTTCCAAGGTCATCACAATGGACAAGAGGTTTGCTGTCTGACACCAAAGCTTTTAACAGCATCACCCAGTCTCGGATGAATCCATCACGATTGGGTGATGAGCAAACCAGTCTACAAAAGGGGAAATAAAAAGTGACAAGGATGTGCATGCTCGCGTTTCGCTGCACTTAAAAATGAAATGTAACCATTAAAATAATTATAAATATTATCTTGTCACTAATTTTCCAGCTTTGGTAAAAAGGGTAAGTACTTAAAATAAGTAGGAAGCGAGATGGTGTTAGTTCTGTGACTCTGTTACCAATGTTCTCTGCACTGTAGTTCAAACAAAAATCGGTCAGATGTATGTTTGTGTGTGTGTGTGTGTGTGTGTGTGTGTGTGTAGGTAAGTGTGCTTAGGGGATCAGGAAAATGTCAGGACAGTCACACTGGTAACAATGACTCTGGAGGCCTCTCAACAGTGGGCTAGCTTTGTTAGGAAGGGTTGGCTCTGGAGAGCAAGCTCCTGCCGCCGGCTGCCTGCAGCACATTGGCCTTCTAAGTACTTTTGGTGGCTCTCAGATTCCCTACTCACTCTGCTCCTTCGCATCTTCTTTGTGGCTGGGAGAACTGCTTTTCTGCTCCACACAGCTTTCACCTTGACAAATACGACTTGGCTTAAGTGTCCCTGTATCCTTTTTAGCTTGCTCTTCTCATAGCAAAAGCAGCAGAAGGAAAAAAGAGAGCGGGGATAGGAAAATTACAATGACAAGGTATGCAGATCCTTACCCTCCTTCTCTACAGACTGTTCTTACCCAAGTAGGAGACAATGTCCTTAGCAACCACCCCTTTTTTCACTCCTATGGAAGCCCAAGACTGAAGTGGGGCTGAATTTGCTTCAGATTATTTACAGTTACTTAAAAAAAAACAAACAAAAAACCAAACAAGCATGAATACCTATCTTGCTTAAAATAGGGGTTATACAAAATACCCATAAAAGGAGTTACAGAGACAAAGGTTAGAGCTAAGATGAAAGGATGGACTATCCAGAGACTACCCCACCTGGGGATCCATCCCATCATCAGCCACCAAACCAGACACCATTGCACATGCCAGAAAGATTCTGCTGAAGGGACCCTGATATAGCGGCCTCTTGTGAGGCTATGCCAGTGCCTGNCAAACACAGAAGTGGATGCTCACAGNCAGCTATTGGATGGAACACNGGGCCCCCAATGGAGGAGCTAGAGAAAGTACCCAAGGAGCTGAAGGGGTCTGCAACCCTATAGGTGGAACAACAATATGAACTAACCAGTACCTCCAGAGCTCGTGTCTCCAGCTGCATATGTAGCAGAAGATGGCCTATTCAGCCATCATTGGGAAGAGAGGCCCCTTGGTCTTGCAAATTTTATATGCCCCATAGAGGGGAATGCCAGGGCCACTGGGCAGGGGAACAGGGCGGGGGGAGGGTATAGGGGACATTCGGGATAGCATTTGAAATGTAAATGAAGAAAATATCTAATAAAATAATAAAAAAAATTTTTAAAAAAAGGAAAAAAAAAAGGGGGGTTATAATCCTTGCCCAGGCTCCCTCTACATGTTTTAAATGCTCTGGAAATTAAAGAGCCATATGTTCATTGAGCGACTCTCTGAGATTATTTCCACCCACACACATGTGTACTTGTCTCTGGGGGACCATAAGAGTTTCTGGGTAAACATGCCCAAAGCATTTCATAAAACATGAAGTCTATGGTCTCAGAGGAATTTACAAGTTTTCAATGGATGGGGAGATTTGGAGCTGGATGAATGGAAAGAGCAAACAATTTTTAAGCATGTCAAATGGAGTTGGGCACTAACTCTCTTAGTGCGGCGGAGTTACATATTGTTGGTAATCTACCCTGTTCCCTAGTGGGTGAAACATTCTCCCAGACCATTTAAATCAGCAGTCATCCTTGGGGACTGCTGGGAAGTGTTATCAAGGTGCCAGCTGACTCAAGAAGGGGACTATTGGGCACAGATTTTGTGATATCACATCAAGAAATAGTAGCCTAGACACTGGAGTCCAGTTGGCTATACAAAGCGGGCAGGAGGGACTATATATCTATATCTATATCTATATCTATCTATCTATCTATATATATATATATATAAAGATTTATTTATTTTTATTTTATATATATGTAGGTATTTGCATGTGTGTCTGTGCACATGTGTTCTTAGTGTCTGTAGAGTTACAGGAGCTGTACTACTCGATACAGGAACTGTACTAACTGTGGCTAGGAACTGAACATAGGTCCTCTGGAAGAGCAGCCAGTGCTTTTAACCACTGAGATGTCTCCAGGTCAGAAAATGAATATTTATGAGGTCCATCCTGTATTTTGACTAGAACGACCCTGAGGAGTTTGTTATCTAATGCTCACTGCTGTCCTTAGTTGCCATATTACACTGGTTTTGTTTTGGGGGAAACTTTCTCTTTTATTGAGACCTTTGTGTGTTAGGAGAGGTTCAGGGTTCAGGCTAAGGCCACCTGTATGTTGCCTCGTTCACTGTTCTTTGCCTCCTTACACTGCTGTACAGCTGTGTGTATGATTTAAGCCTGTTCAATTCATAAGGGTCTTGGTACGTCAGCTTGGAATGCTGAACAAAAAATCTTTTCTCTTTCATTGAGTAATGAAGTAGGGAAGCAGGGAGAGGTATAATCACCAACACACAAGCATTTTCTAATATACCATTAACATTATGTTGCTACCAATCTCATTGCAAAATGAGAACATTGAGACTATATGGTATCAAGTGACCTACATTAAACGACAGATTTCTCTGCTCTTTTAAAAAAAATATCACGCCATGCTCTCTAAATGAGATCTGACCTTCGCTTCAACAACTCTTCGTTAATCGTGAGACTCAAGAATTAAATTTTCAGGGTTATATTTTGAAACAAAAATGGACAGTTAATGACCATTAGATGTTTGGGAGAACCCAAAGAGCTTGGAGTGACAGACAGAGTACGCTTCGAGATGTAGAGAAACACAAGGAAAACCTAATACATTGTAAAGGAGTTCAAGATTGAACACCCCAGTGTTTGTGGTGCATTGACTTGTTTCTACCAGCTACTCAGGAGGATACTTTGTAGTAGTTTTCAGGAAGGGGTTTGCTTTTGGATACACCTCAGCACAGCTACTGGCTCAGAACAGGTGAGCGTTGCAATTTTCCATCAAAGCCAGTCTGTGGTTGACTAGTGTTTGTCCACAATACCGCGCGTGAGTTTTAAGTACAGTTTCTAGTTTCAGAATGGCCGAGGAAGATTAGAATTCTCAACCAGGTGTTCAGAAGCAGAGGTAGAACTGGGTCAGTTTTCCTGTTGGGGGTTCTGTAGAAGCCCAGACATGGACATGTCATTCACCCCTCCCGCCATACCCCCAAACACGGGTGCTTTTTGTTAATATCCCACACATCACTCAGCCGGTTTGTCAGCTGCCAGTGCTATACACTCCCCGCTGTCTAATTTGTAGGGCTCTGATTCTGTTTCTTGGGAACATGAAGCCTGATAAACATGGGATGAACAAATAGTACAGTTATTTTAAAATGCTTATGAATATAGATGCTTTCTCTTAGAACAGAAAGTCTGATAATCTTGTTGAAACAGTACAAGTTTAGTCCATAAAATATTCAGTCAATCATCTTCTATACTAATGATGAAACATAGATTTTGAAATAAATTTCAGGATATATTTTCCCTTCAGAGCATTTATCATTAATTTTAAAAGCTGGTTTCTCAAATGAGCCTGTGACTGATGATACTCATAAATCATTGACTTAAGTTTTTGACATCTACAGACAAGGGAGGGAAGACCTAATGTATTTACGAAGGCGTACACTCTTGCACTTCACCACCAGACATTGATCACTCCCTCTGTCATCTCGGTGCTTTTCTTCTTCCAGGTGATAGTCATGGCACCTCAAGGTATGCTGCACTTAAATGGACCGCCATGAGAAATTTCACGAAGCCACAGGACTCTAGTTCTTGGAATCTAAGCAGGATAAAGACATATTTTGGTGTCTTTATGCACTTGGGTGATATAGAATCCCACTTTAAAAAATGATCACACAGTGACATTTTCTCTTGAGGATTTGAACTTGGTGCTGTCTCATATAGCGAGACATCTATAACAGGTATGTGCACAGATGGTCTGCCAAACAGCCATTCTCATCACTATTTTATCAGGCTGTTGTAAAGGCCATGGTGGAGGTTTTAAATAGAGAGAGACATATTCTAATTTAAAGGACTCTTTTAGGTTGTCTATGTAGGGATGACTAATGAGAAACACGAGGGGAAGCAGAGATGATGTTCATGGAAGAATCCTGGTGGAGAGCCAGGAGGCTATGGTGAGAGAGGAGAGGACAGATTTCTTAATGATGATAGCGTGAGATCTGGAAGAGAGGGGTCAAGGATGACCCCAAGGCCTGTGCCCTGATTGACTAGAAGGACTGAATTCTATTGACTGAAATGAGGAGGCCCAAGAGGAGCAGATTAGAGGTGCAAGACTCAGTCTGGGCTGAGTCAACACACACAGTGACAGCGGAACAGTCATATAGTCTTATGAAGTAAAAGAGCAAGATCCAGAAAGAAAAACATTTCATGTTTTCTCTCAGTTTTGGGTTCAATATCTTATATCAACACACACACACACACACACACACACACACACACACACACACACACACACATATATATGTATATATATGTAAAGGGAAGACTGGTATAAGGGGTAGATGAGTGGGATGAGTGGGAAGGGGGGAGGAAGCAGACGGTAAAGCACGGGGATAGCTACAGTCAAGGTGCATCATGTACTGAAAACAAAAGATCCTTTTCAGTACGTGCCAAGTGTGAGATGCCCAGGAGACATCCAAGGAGAGTTGTGAAGAAGGGAACTGGATGCATACACATGGTAGGCCACCACTCTGGCCTGGAAAAAAAATATCCCTGTGGATGTGGACATGGCCCTTGAATATCTGAGAATGAATGATACCTCTAAAGAAGGAGTGTCAGTAGGAAAGAGAAGTGGCCTGGAAGCTGAGAAGAGCTCGGCTTTCCTTCCATGAATGGGCGGTGTGACGATGGCAAGGTGTGCAGGTCTGGGAAGTTGAGGAAGGGCGGGCAGGCATTTAAAGATGGAGGATGAACTGCTACATCCCATCCCCCAGTCTCCTACGATAGCAACATTCATCTCACCTCTCAGTCAAAGTCTGTGCTTCATACAAAAGCCTCTGCTGTTAATTAGCTTGGTTTCCTCCGGAGGGAAAGCATCTCAGAGAGAAAGAGAGAGTCATCGCACATGGCTTTTGTTTTCTTCTTTGTCTCTCTTCAATCTCTTTGCCGACTTCCCACAATAAAGAGTACGCCTTTGCTTTGGGAACCCAGTGCCTCCACACACATAAAAGAAGAAGAAACACTTAACCTTCTGTCTCCCCACAAATGCTGTCTTCTCTTCTCTTCTCTTCTATTGTATTCTACTTAATTAAAAATAATGTTGCTCCCGACCCGCTAAATTGATTTCACTAACTGCTAATTCATCACGGCCATGGTATTGAAAAGCAGCTCCTTGCGGCAACTGGCGGGGGCTTGGCTGTGTTCGTTATTAGTGAGAAAGATAATGTTATTCCTCTTTACCTTTCCCAGTGAGCCTTCTGCAAAAATCAGTGCTTACCATGTACTTGTCGAGTGAATAGTTTTGAGACCCTGACATCATGTTTCTTGAACTGAGCTCTGTGGAACTTGTTGCCTTTCCTTTATTGGTTGTACCTTCCTCACAGGAGGGTGGGAGAACATATCCTTAATGCTATTTAGAGAAGATTTGAGTCTTTTTGACCAGTTCTTGGAAGAGGCTAGATACCCACCAGTTGGGTTATTATATGCAAAGCCAGTCAGCTCTATATGTCTTTGCATATCCCTGCATATTAACCTTTCTGGCTCTGGCTAGTAGTATTGAGAAAAAAAAATTAAGAGCTAGCTGGCTGGTTCAGGGGATAAAGGTGCTTGCCACCAAGTCAGAGGACTTGAGTTCAATCCCTGAGACCCACATGGAGGAAGGAAAGAACTAACCCCTGAAAATTTTCCTCCGGTTTCCACACGCATGCTGTGGTGGTGCAACTCACCCCCAAATAAATGCAATAAAGTCGAAAAAAATGTAAAAAATTCAAACAATAAAGCCTCCCCAGCCAGCCTATAATCTAAAAGAAAAGGTATCAATAGTTTAGAACAATCTTATTTTTTAATACTGTAATTGATATGGTACTTCGTGTCAAGACAAAATGTCTGTCGCATTCAGGACAGAAGGGAAAGTTTCAAATGTTATCCCCTTTCCTAGTTTCCCCTCCGAAAAATCCCCTATCCCCTTTCCCCTCCCCCTGCTTACCAACCCACCCACTCCCGAGGTGGAAGGTTTGAAGGTGGTGGATGGGCAGGTGTCATTTTATTCTTTGCTCTACCTTTGTTCTTGTTTTACAATTTCTATACTTAACCAGAGAGTCATAGAAGCATTTTCATTAGAATCAAATATGAAGAAAAAAAAAAAAAAAAGAAGAAGAAGGGAAAGTTTCTGTCAATTATCTGCAATTTGAAACAAATGATCTGGAGAGGAATTATGAGTGCCAATTTATCTTAGAATTCTAAAACATTTGATTATAAATGATGTGTGATTTAGTCTGCACACGCTACTCAGCAAAGCTCTACAACGAAAGCCTGGTACATAGTAAGCCCTCCGTAAGTGTGAAGCGAAGTGAAGTTCGTCGTACGCACATCTACAAAGGGACAGGGGAGGAATGAAGGTCTTGCTTCGATGTAATTCTTCCTCATGAAGCTCACTGACTGGAAGGAATAAGCTACAGCAGAGTGTACAGAGTTGGGAATTAGGTCGGATGGCATAGAACTGATTTCCAGACTTGTGGTTTTCGATGGAACTAAACGAACATCTTCTAACTTCAGGCTTTCAAATATAAAATGAGACAGTTGAGACTTACAGGGTTATGGCTGCCAGGATAAACAATTCAGGACATACTAAATAAATATGTACAGAACATGCCTATTAATATGGTAACAGAGACACACACACACACTCACCAAATGAAAGCGTGTAGGGTTTTCTGGGGGTGTAGGGGGCTTGATTCAGAAGGTAATTTTGTGTGAAAAATCATGTTATAGGGGGTTGATAGTTAAGTCTGCAGGCGGTGGAAGTCCCTCAATGCAATTTAATTCACAATAGAATGGACCCACAATGGAATACAAATAAAACTCAAGACTTTGAAACTTGGTGAGAATTAGGGAGATTAGTGGATTCAGGGAATTCTCCAAACGCTTGGCGAAGGGAGTAACAGGCTGGTCAAAGCATTAAGAATAGAAGAAAAAAAAAATAGAAGCCCCAATTTGTTTTAAGAAACTGGTGGGCATGACTGTGTCAGTGTCAAGACTTAAGGCCACACTGAGGTCATCTGGAGGCTCAATCACAGGTGATGCTGCCTTCTCAGGAAGACCTCAGTCTCCCTCTAAAGGTCTTTCTAATGAACAGATGTGACCACCATCACAGATGTTTGGGTCCACTCCGGTAGTGAGTTGTCCATTTTGTGGATTGTTTGGGTCAAAACCCTAAGTGTAAATACAAGGTCCCCACCTAGCTGTTTGGCAGGCTCAGAAAGTCTCTCTTGCCAACCTCAAGACTTCATGTTCTCCTGCATCAGCTCCATTACCATTGCTGTCACAGCCTGGCCAGTCAAATTCATTAACAGTTTCACTTTATTTCTTGTTGACAAATGAACAGAAAAACAAAAACAAAAAACCTGGACATGAACTGAAGCATCATGCCAGATGATAATAAAGAGGAATATGAGAGGCTAACTTCCCTTCAAAACCTGTTTTCTTAAAGGCCAGTAATTCATAGGTGCTTCAAATTAATAAACACAGAGATAATCTAATAAATCAAGCTTTAACCTAAGAACTTGAAACACTGCATATATAACACTTACTGCACTGTTTGAAAACCATTTGCTTAGAAGTCTGTCTCACCCACCAACCTGTGGGTAACTTGGGAGGAGAGATAATGCTTTTGCAGTCATTGTAATTCATACCTATGATCTCAGGTCCAAGGTAAGTGGCCCATAAAGTGAAATATGAGTGTTGGTGAAGCGCTTAACTTTGTCAACTGTGTTATAACTGATTTATTAATCAACTGAGAAGTGACAGAAAGGCACTTTTAATCCTGATTTTTCCTCCCTCAATGAAGGGGAAGAATGGTATCCAAATGGGTGGGTAGAGGGGAACCTCAGCAGGTCATGTTTCAGAGCATGGAGGAGCTGGCGTGTGTCCTTGTGTGGGTATGTAAAGAAAGGATGGCAGACAGGGGATCCATGCCAGCATTCAGAAGAGAGGATTTGAAAGCATCTGAGAAATTGCACATATGTTTCCATGGCGACCTTCAGGGATCCAAAGCTACATCTCACAAAAGGGGCCAACTGAACTCCAGGCCACGGGAGCTAAGCAACAAATCTGGGCAGGCCTGCTGAGCAAAACCAAAACCTGGGATCTCACCCAAGCGTATTCCAAGGTACATTTTATTTCTCGTCAACCCTCAGACATATTCTGCAGGCGGTTTTCAAGATGGACTGGAGAGGTTGAAGGTGAGATTGCCCGTAGGACGCCGGTAGGAGTTTGATTATATCATCTGGTCTCACAAACTTTGTGGTTTCTTTGTGTGACTGTCAAGTGTTCACACCAACCCGTGGTGAGTGTCAGCCTCACCAATTACAAATGAAGACACTGACAGGTAATTAAAGCTGACGTGGCTAACAAGCAGTAGGGTTTAACCAGACCTCCTGTCTTTTTGGGGCCAGCGCATTCTCCGTTTAGCCATACCACACCTCTATGACTTATCTAACCATTGAACTCTACAAATGGGGAAAAAAAATCAATTAATATATGTTAATACTTTCAACAGTCTTGGAAATGACTTTGATCTCTCTGCATAGATATACAAGGGGCAAAATGTATTTAGAAGAAGAATCATGGCCCAATACAATTTAAAGATCATAGAATTTGGGTCAAGTCTTCATCAGTATCAGCATTTCCCAAGGTATTAGTGTAAAAGAAATGGAGCTCTAGAGACAAGTAATTATAATGGCTGGCTGGTAAAAATAGGCATATGCCTTGCATTTGATTCCATAAGCCTTGAATGTGTCAAGAGTTGTTGGCGTGTATGTGTGTGTGTGTGTATATGATATCTGCATGTGTGCGTGTGTGTGTGTATGATATCTGCATGTGTGTTCATGTGTGTTCATGTGTGTGTGCGTGTGTGTGTGTGTGTGTGTGTTTGTGGAGGCTGGAAGATGATGTCAGGTGACTTCTTCATTTGCTCTCCAGCCTATTTGTTTGAGACAGGGTCTCTCAGTGAGCCTGGAGTCATCCACCTATTCTGACTTGGTAAGTCTAGCTGACTAGCAAGTTCCAGTCATTCTCATGTTTCTGTCTCCTCATTTTGAGGACGGTGTGTGTATGTTTGCTTTTTTTTTTTGTTTGTTTGGTTTTTGTTTTTTTGTTTTTTCCCTGTGAATGCTGGCAATTGAAACACAGCCTCTCACACTTGTTCTTCTAGGTACTTTACTCCAAGCAGCCTTCCCAGCCCCGGGACAGCATTGTGATGTTGAAAATTATGATGGAAGAAGAGCCTACTTATGTTTAAAAATGATCATTTTTGGATGTAAAACTAAACACGACCTCTGCTAGTCATGCACACATGCTATTATTACTTCTCTCCTTAAAGATCTAGTGTTCTTTCTCTCTCTCCTCTCTTTGTGACACACACACACACACACACACACACACACACACACACACATGCCTGCATACTTTATACAGAACAGTGATGGTTTTTCCACTACAGATCCGAGCTAGCCATAGAGAGCAATATTGCATGTACACTTCACATGAGAAAGGCTTTGCCTTTCTCCTGTTATCTTTTGCTAATGAGTCACATTGACTCTATGAGAGCTCTTCATATAGCTACACCGCCTTCCAGTGGCAACTCTCTGGAGCCTTCATACTTCACTACAGGGATGGGTGGCCACTTAACTTCCTACTCATGTTTGCGAGGTTTTGCTTAGAGTAAAAGTCCATGGACTAACAGAAAAGCATTAAGTGACATTCCATTTATGACAGTCTATAATATGCGAAGAAACCCTGTTTGGGTTAGAAATAGACAAGTACATGGGAAAATACCTTAGAGGGGCTGGGAACATGGCTCAGTGGTAGAGCATGTACTTTGCATGTCCGAGACCCTGGGTTTGATACCCGGACACATGTTTTCTCTTGAAATGTCCATAGGAAATATTTCTATGAAGGAGGTATTTTCTAAATAGCATACAAATGAAAGTCACATGATTTGCAAGTTTCTGTAAATGCCAGACAGATTTCTCAGCATGATCGCAAGAGCTCTGAAGCAAAGTGCACAGTGGAGTGTGGGGGCTGCTGCCAGGAGCGGCGGGGCCGGCAGTGGAGATAGCCTCTTCCCAGAGGGACAGCAGGATCTCACAATTACAGCTGATTTTTCTTAAAAATAATTTTTATTGGATTTTTCTCATACAATATAAAAAAGGAAAACACACGCGCATGCGCAAACACATTCCATAAAGACATAGATAAGAAACAATAACGTACCAGTGAAAGGCCAGTAAGATAAACAAAAAGGGTCCAAACAAAATAGTATGGGAGCAAAAGTCTACACAAACACCCTTGAGTTCGTCTGTGCTGGCCATCCACTGCTAGACATGGACCTGCTCTTATGTGTGGCGTGTACACCCAGTGAGACCCCACTGGAGAAAACTGACTTCCTTTGCGGCAACTGATTTTTCTTGTCAACTATAATGGAGTGAGAATTTTCTGTGAATGAAGGGATTAAATTTGTCCTGTGTTTACAAAACTGCATTTTCTTTTGTTCTTACACAGACAGTCACCAAAAGGAGAAATAAAAACTTTGCGTGGGTGGTATCTGAGTATCAAGACGTATTTATCTAGCATCCGCGATGAGTTAGAGTTGTTGGAAACCGGGCCACCTGACCTGATTCTTGTGTGAAACATTATCAGAGGTTCATCCTGGAGGATTTAGTCAGGATATGATTATAATATATTTCCTAATTTTAACAGAGATGTAGACCACAAAAGATAGCATGCCTTAGTGCTAAAATTTAACTGCTGCATGAACCCAAGTAACAAGGTAAAACAATCCGTTTCTGAAGGAGTTGCTGGTAATAAATACCAATAGAAAGACTGGATATACAAAAATGGCTTTGGCGATTTGTCTATCTAAGTGGTTAAAAGAATTATTTATAAAATGATCTCCCACAGCACTTCTTTTTGTTTTCTAATTTAAAAGGTTTAAAAATTTAAAATATATTGTTAATTAAAATAAAATTATTGAAGTTTCTCCTTTCCCTTGCTCCTCTCAGCCCTTCCACGTGCCTTTCTTCCAACCTGCCAGGTTCACCCACTCTCAAACTCATAGCCTCTTTTTCCTTTATGTACATTTTATATATACATATACACATATTTATATATATACTATATAAAATATATACATATCTGTTGCTTGTATTACATATTTATTATATATTATAAATATATACAAATTTGTATGTATGTATACATAATATAGATAAAAATGGATGTACAAAAACATAAATGTCTGCAGACTCAGACATGCACTGTCTTCCATTTCAGTAAAGTAGAAAAATGTACTAAACTCATCCAGTCTTTGGCCTTTCTCACTCAGTAGCATATATTGACCACTGTTGCACAATAGTGTGTTTCAATCTATGTTATTCTCTTTTCAAATTATGAACTCTTCATCGTACGGTAGAGTTTGTTCCTTTAGCAAATGTTTAGTACCCATTTATGTGTGCTGAGCATACATCCAGATAATGGGAATACAGAATCAGGCAAAAAAAAAAAAAAAAAAAAAACCAAAAGACAAAAAACACGTTGTTCTCATGGAGAACCCCTGCCCCTCCTGTCTCACACTAAGAGAAGATCACAGAGGCACCACACAGTGCCACAACAGCCACAGGGGTTTTCCTGAAGGGAGAGAAATCTCACAGGGATCCAGCCTTAGATAAAGAATTACAGGCAACTACTGAGAAGGAGAATCAGCCTCTATCGGGGAGATCCCCTCTTGCCCCCCACTGTTTACCCAACACAAAGCGGTCAGTCCTGAAGCCACATGCATATCAAAAACTGGGCACAGCAGGCTATATTTATATATCTGTACATATATATGTACTCCCATATCAATAAACCCAGCTGTACATATAGAACATATCTAGAGGAAGTGCTACTGTTGGGATGGGGGAAGTAGCTCAGGTGGAGAGAATTTACTTTTAACTCTGATTCTTTAGCATTTGATTTTTTTTTCCTATAGTGAGCATATACAACTTTGATTAACGATACAAATGACGTGGAAAACATCTTGTGATGGTTTCTTTATGCTTGGCCTAGGGAATGGCACTATTAGAAGGTGTGGCCCTGTTGGGAGTAGGTGTGTCACTGCGGGCCTGAGCTTAAGACCCTCACCCTAGCTGCCTGGAAGTCAGTATCCTATTAGCAGCCTTCAGATGAAGATGTAGGACTCTCAGCTCTTCCTGCACCATGCCTGCCTGGATGCTGCCATGCTTCTCCCTTATCAATCATAGACTGAACCTCTGAACCTCTAAGTCAACTCCAATTAAATTTTGTCCTTATAAGAGTTGCCTTGGTCATGGTGTCTGTTCACAACAGTAAAACCCTAACAAAATGGAGGAGCTAGAGAAAGTACCCAAGGACCTGAAGGGGGCTGCAACCCTGTAGGTGGAACAACAATATGAACTAACCAGTACCCCCTGAGTTTGTGTCTCTAGCTGCATATGTAACAGAAGATGGCCTAATCGGCCATCACTGGGAATAGAGGCCCCTTGGTCTTGCAAACTTTATATGACCCAGCACAAGGCAAGGCCTGGGCCAAGTAGTGGGAGTGGGTGGGTAGGGGAGCAGAGGTGGGGGGGAGGGGTATAGGAAACTTTCAGGATAGCATTTGAAATGTAAATAAAGAAAATAAAAAAAAATTTAACTCACAGTTCCTGTGAGTTCATTGATTGAGTTGGCATCCATGCTGTCTCGACATTGTCTCAACCTGAAGGTTAAACCATTAGGTTCAAAGACCCAGGGAAAGGTTGGGTTTTCATAGGAAACTGAGGGTCATGTAGTGGAGAGCAAGAAATCAGACCCTTCCAAGAGTCAGCATTATAGAATATATGTTGCTTCCAATTTCTTCAGCTGGAGTTTTATATCCAAAACCAAGGAACATTTGCATGTGGCTGAATTCAAGAGCCCATATGCTCTGTGGCAGTCTGTACCACTTTATTTTCAATGAGATAAAATAGCTTATTTAAACTTTGAATTTCCCCATTGGGTTCAGGCGATTCAGCTGTTTATCCAGCAGCACCCTGCTTAAAAATAGATGGCATGACATTTGTGGGTGCTTTAAAAAAATACCCATTGGAAAGGGGAGCAGAGCGCTCACGCCACGTTCATCCTTCCTATTATGTAAGGATGGTGAATTGTTATGAAATGAAGGCTTCAGAGAGAACAGTGTGCCCCCCCCCCCCAGCACATAAAGGACAGCTCTACAGGAGCCAATAGCATTCACTGGAGAACTGAGCATTACTACTTGGTGATTACAATTAATGCAATGGAAACCCACTAGTAGTATATGGAGATGGTATCCTTCCCGTCATTGTCCTTGTTACAGGATTTTCACCCATCAATTTATCAGCCACTTAACCTAGTGCCCGGCACATGGTAGGCACTGTCTGTATGAAACTGAATACAAGGGTGACTTTCAGAATATTTGAGCATATTTTATGGACATTTGTATCTATCTGACAACGGTATGACTGATATTGACCTTAAGTCTGTTGTCACACATTGCCATAGACAACTCAAGGTATGTTGTCATCAGAAATCATCAAACGGGTGGATAGAGAGGGATCCGAAGTAATTGGAATCGCGGTTCCAATCTGGTATAGTGCAGACAGCCAAGGATAGGGCCTGGCAAAAAATGAAACCCAAAGTCCCACACTCCCACCCAGTCTAACACACTTATCTCAGCATCTTACTGATTTTATTCATTACAAAGGTGCACTTTATGAGGAAATTGCATTTATGGGGTGATATGAAGGTGGAAATCAGGTCCATTGTGAGGAGCCCCATGTGCCTTCTTTGCTGGGACAACATGTTCATCTGCAGTTTTATCAGTGTTTTCTGAGTACTCATGAAAGGGTACAGAGTTAGAGCCAGCTTCCTTTGTCACTTGTGCTCCTTACCCTGGGAGCTGTCACTCACAGGCAGGTGGATGGATGACCCACTGAGGAGGAAGTGAATTATTCTTCCTTCTTGGTTTATGGCTTGAATACTTAGCTCCTTCCAAACCAGATTTGCCACCTGCTCCCTTGTGAGGGGGCCTGGTTACCCGAGCACATCTCAGTGAGTGGCCAGGTTAAGGTTGAGAAAGTCCTCAATAGCTTATTTTTCATGTCCCTCTAGGATGTACCTGGCAGGGGCAGCTTAAATGGCCTCCTGCCCTGCACATTGTTTTCTTATTACACTCCAGTACTCCTTTTCCCAGGTTCTGCAAATGCTTTTAATGGTCTGGGTGCCCCGCTAAGAGCAGGGATTTTGTGTTTTCTTTTCAGTAGCATGGTCTGCTTCTGAGCACCCTGTGGCATTTTGTAAAAGTGATAAATACTAATGATGAACAACCTAGCACGCTCTTGGGTTCCTGGGGCTACAGGAGTGAGGGGGAAAAACAAAACCACTGCGCAACACAAAGGCGAGATACAGCCAGGCTCTCATTAGATCCAGCTGTTAGATGTGAAAAAGTTTGCTAATAAAACGATACAGGGATTTCTGTGCCTTAGAGCCAAGGGTGCAGAACAGGCTTCCAGGATATGCTTCCATCTTCTTTCCGATTTGGGGGTGTTATGCTACCGTGGGATTTTGAAATCCATGTGTGTGTTATTTTTCTTCCTTCCTCTCTTATGTTTAAACCTGTATTGTGCCGAACTAGATGTTTGTTCCCTATAAACATACATTTATTTCACTTGCTTAAGATCCATCTTCACTCAGAGATGTGAAGATTCTTGGGTGTCTTAGTACTGTATTTAGTCCTACTTGTTCACGACTCAGGTATGAATACGTTATTCTCAGCTGGTGAGGGAATACAGATGTTACTATAATTAATACAAATGTACCTTCACTTTCATAAACAAGGATTTGAAAGTTCTTGACTTATAAAAACAATAGAAATATTGACAATTTTATTTTCACTTGGAGTATTTTTTTTAAGGACCATACTCTAGACTAGGAAAGACCGGGATAAAGGCAAACCCTGTAACAGTGCTCTTACTAAGGAGGCGTGTCATGTCCATATCGTCTACCTTTGTGATAAAGCCAGAATAGTTGCATCCACTTACAAAGTTTGAATTGTACCTAACAGATTTATATTTTCTAAATAAATGAATAAGTAAGAAACTTCTTGCCCTTTTGCTGTGTTCTGTTCTCAGGTTGACAGAAGGTTTCATTTTCTTTAGACACTGATAGAGAAGCCATGAATGTTGCTATTCTCTTCATCATCAACTGTGACTACAGGATACAATTACTGAATCAGCTCATCCATATGTATAGAGTCCCTCCCATATGCCAAGGAGGGGAAGAGCAGAAGACAGTGTTCATGGTCTGTCCATTGAAAGAAGAGGTGGTGGAATGACCGCAAAGGGGGAAACAACAGGATGCAAACAAACTGCAAATCGATAAAAATCCAAGCGTCTTTACAGAATTGGCATAGGAGCTAGTTCAAGGCCTTCCTTGACTTGAGACTTGAAAGATGGGTAAGATGTCGCCAGCTAGGTAGAAGGAGAAGAAAGAGTACTCCAGGCAAGGAAAGCCTGTGTGGGGACAAGAACATGTGTATGTTCCTAGTATACTATGCAAATTGTATATGATATATGGAGAACTCTCAGGAAACAAAGTCCGCTTCAGACCTTCGGGGCCTTGCCAGTACTGCCAGATTACATGAAAGTTATTCAGACTTGCGCTAGCAAGAGTCTTGACTTGGTTGAAAGGCCAGGAAGGTATTTTCATGGCTTTCCTCCCTTGACTGTCTTTGTATCACTAATGCATTGTGAACAACAGAAAATGTCTATTTTTTTTCTTGTTGTTTGGTCGGTGTATTTCTGGGACATAGGTCTGCTTTTCTAATACTCCTGCTTGTGGCCTAGAGAAATTTCTCGAAGCAAAACCTCTGTTTTCCTGAATGGAGCAGGACCTTTCCCATTTCCTAAGCTGTACTACGCTCTGACCCCCTTGCCTGCTATTCATGTTTCTTCTTCTCCATGACTTTACTCAGGCTCATGTTTAAGATCTCCACAAATGGCCTTGCCATCCAACGGGTTTTCTCTAGCTGAAGTGCAGCAATCCACCCTTCGCACACTCTGACATGCTCACACTCTGACAGGCACTGTCAACCTACAGGACCCTACGCCCCAAGCCGCCACGTATGTAATATCATCTGTCTTATACTAATGACTCATTCCCCTTTATCAGCTCATTTGGAGGGTCATCTTCTATTTCTCAAAGTGGCACTAGCCAGATCAGCTTTCTCTGCTGCAGCAGCAACTCACCATAAGTTCACCAACTAGCAAAAGCTCATACTCATTCTCACAGTTCTGTAGGTCAGACGGTCCGTACGGGTTTATGAGCTGAAAAGCCAGTACCAGCAGGGCTGAATGGGCTTCCGTGCCTTTTTAACTCTCTAGACTTGAATTTCTTGGCTCGTGGCCTGTCCATCTTCAGAACCAGGAGTACGGCATCTTTAAAGCTCTATGTGTTTCTTTAGCCAAATGAACTTCTGTGGTCAAAAGTCTCTCTACAGGACATTTGTGCATCTATATCTATATCTATATGTGTGTATGTTTATACCTGGGTTCAGTGTGTGTGTGTGTGTGTGTGTGTGTGTATATATATATATATATATATATATATATACATATATATTATACATACAAATACAAATATATTTTATACATACACACATATATTTATACATCTATTATATGTATATTTTATTAGATATTTTCTTTATTTACATTTCAAATGCTATCCTGAAAGTTCCCTATACCCTCCCCACACCCTGCTCCCCTACCCACCCACTCCCACTTCTTGGCCCTGGCATTCCCCTGTACTGGGGCATATAAAGTTTGCAAGACCTAGGGGCCTCTCT
>NC_034607.1:36904941-36912656 GCF_900095145.1 Mus pahari | reverse complement strand
ATATATATATATATATATATATATATATATATATATATATATACACATATAAAATCTGGGTTCACCCAGATATTTAGGATAATTTCTTCCATGAGGATATCTAATGCAATCTCATTGCGAAGCCCTGTTTTACCACATAAGATAACAAACTCCTCTCCTAAGATCGTGATACGCCTACACTGACTCTCATCACTATAGCCACCCTGTTCACTGACCTGTTTGCCATCACTTATGATGTCGACATCAGTATCATCTCCATTGCACAGATGAGGAAAACAGAGCACAAAAATGTCAAATTGCTCACTCAGTTCCTATAGAGGATTTCAGGTTAGCCCTGCCCCAAGATCTCTTGCTCACATATTCTGCCCTGTCTCTCAGTCTCTGACCAGCTACATATGTGAGTTGACTTGTCCTGCCAGGACTCCAATGATTATCATGGCCGACACAGAATGGAACATTTATCAGAAGCTGCACATTTCACTCCCCCAACTGCACTCATAGGTATTTCTTCCATAGAGAACATTGCCAATTAGGTGCCTTGGTTGTAACAAGCACCCTTTGCTTCTCCAATAACAGTGGGAGCTCCCTAGGTAGGCTAATATCAGGCTGAGGCTGAAAAACACTAGGGGAGTGACCGAATCTGGGAAAAAGTGCTATGGAAAGTGTAATCACAGGGCAAGACCTGGAAAATGATCCCTGAACCAAAGGACAATGGAAATAAAGCAGAAACACAGAGCTCAGCCACTTCCTCTGTACAGAGTGTGAGGAAGGTGGAAACTTCCTGGAGATGTAGGGGCTGGAGGAGAAAGGGTGAGCACAAAGAACACCACAGTACAAAGAGAAGCACTTTTCAACCAACAATGAGGAAGAAATACACCCAAGGCAGGGCAGACTGTTGGATGTAAGAAAGCAAAGGCACACTGGTAGCTATGGAAAATTAAGGCTTTTCTATGACTACAATTCATTAAGAACAAGCCTCCTTCTCTTGTTCTAAGAAGGCAGGATGAATAGAAGATCTGGCCCTTGGAGTCAAATACACTGAATGGCAAACTTTTTAATAATAATGTCATAAATGGCAATCCCCTCATTGAAAGAATGGACAGAAGAACAATCCTGGCTTAATACTTCTAGGAATGAATAACATCCCATTTCTATAGCCCCCAGCAAGACCACAGTTATGCTTGTTTGGCACTGCAGCTAAATGCTATATATGCCAGTAGATGTTACTATGTGTGGGGCAATGTGCTTGATTACAGGCCATGGCTACAAATGAGACCAGCCTTCATGGAACTGTCAGGCTAGAGGCAGAGCTAGAGATGACGTGAGTGATTCTACAGACAATAGAAAGACTGTGGCAAAGAAGTGGTGGAAGCTATGAGGACACAGTGGAAGAGAGCACCTGCAATGTTCGTCTTCATTGTCAACAAGACTGCAGTCACCTGGCGTACCCATGAGGGCACTTCTAGTGAGTGGCACCTACATGTGGGCAGTATCATTCTACAGGCCAGGATCTTGGACTGAATAAGGAGAAGAAAGTGAGTTGGGGCACTGGCATTTATCACTCTGCTTCCTGATGGTGGGTACAATGTAACCAGCTGATTTGTATGCTAAGGATACAATGTGACCAGCTGATTCACTCATAGAGGCCATCACTTCCCTGCCAAAATACAAAACCAAGATACAGCTTTCTGTTAGGTGGTTTTTCTGACAGAGCTTTGCCACAGCAACAAGAAAAGTAATGCATAAGCCACCTGCCTGCAGTCTGTCTGCTCAGGGAGGGCTTTGCAGTGGAAATGACATCTCAGATGAGACTGGAAGGAGGAGAAAAGGGTTACATATGAAACAGGGAATGGGGAAGATGGGGAAAAGATCCAAAGAGGAGGAAGCAGCTTGTTCAAAGGTCCTGAGGTAGAGAGTACATGGTATCGATAAGTGAGGGAAACAGACAGGAATAGTGGGGGCACTAAGTGCACACAGAGAGAAATGGGATGTAAAAGGAAGAGTGTCCCCAGTTATGTCATAAGTCATGTTAAGGAATCTGTTTTAATGTAGGGGCAGAGAGACCATTCAATAATTGTGTGTGTGTGTGTGTGTGTGTGTGTGTGTGATCATTCAATGATTGAGTGTGTGTGTGTGTCTGTGACAGATAGAGAATGTGTGTGCACATGTATGTGTGTGAAAGCCTCACTACATTGCTGAAGACGGCTCAAGCCTGCCGTGTGACTAAGGTGACCTTGTGCTCATCTTGTCATAGCTTCTTAGTGGTAGGATTTTGGGTATTTGCCACCATGTTTGACGCACTGAATGATTTTTAAGCAGAATGCTTAATGATTCTGCTTGTATTTCAGGAAAAAAATCACTTGATTCGAGTTTCCAGAGTGGAGTGGATTGAGGAAAACTAACAGGAAGATCTTTCCCCCTCCAGGAACCGAGGCATGGCAGGGATTTAACTCGGATGCTTTGGGCAGAAGAATGGAGAGAAGTAGGTAAGTTTGGTGCTTTTTGTTCATTCATTCATTCATTCATTCATTCATTCATAACCCATTCAACTCCTATAAGGGCCAGGAATACATGGCCTGAGTGTAAGTTAAAGGAGGGGGTGTCAGACATGTTTCATAATCTGGGCTGAGATAGAGGGGTGTGGAGAGGAAAGGAACCAGCAAGATGGAGAAGGTCAAACAGGGGGGTGAGGGGTGAGTAGGGATGACACACAGTGATGTCACTGCATGAAAATCTCACACTGGGATCCGTTATTTTCCAAACTATAAAGCAATAAAAAAAGGAAGTAGGGTTCAGAGGGTGAGAAAGGGTTTGGGGGGGATATCATTGTAGTTGTGGATATGATATGCTTTAGTTTAGTTTTGTATCCTTGTGTTCTTGGGTTCCAGAGTCTGTGAAAAATAAACGATACAATAACAACCAAGCCCAGTGATATTTTAGTCTCTCTCATTTTTGTCCTCCCTCTTGTTGAATCTGACCGTGCTCAAGAATGGGCTTCACGTATATTTGGAACAAATCTGTTTACTGCCTTCTGTCAGGCTGCCTGGCCACAGTGCCAAGAACTTTTTATGATGACAGACCATCTGTACCAATGTGGCATCTCACCGCTGTCTTCAGCTGGAGGCTGCTCCTGGTCTCTCTGTGTATGGGTCAGGGATGTGGGGTTTCTGCTTTCCCTCGCTCTCTCCGTTAGACCAACGAAAGAGACAATGTTCAACTGTGTAGATAACACATGGCTTACACGTGGTGTGGCCAAAACGAACAAAACCAGAATCCTTTCAAAGGATGGAGATTTCAATTTCGTACAGCCACAGTAGCGAAAGGATCACATGAGAGGTGTGGACTGGTCTGCCTCATTTTGATCACCAAGTTGGTGTCAGGAAACAACAGTGGGTAGGAAGCCATGGGCAGTATGAGCCTTGCTTCACCAGTGGCAGGAAACTGAATGCAACCGTTCACTGATGACAGACGCTGTTTTCTATCTTCTGGCACTTTCGGATAGACACGGGCTCTGAATTAGAGGCACTGGAGAGAGGGGATAAGAGGGAGTTCTAGTACCAAGAAGTAAAAACCATAGCCGAGCTATGGCTTTAGCGTTCCTTGGGATAGCCAAGGAATGTTTATAGGGACAAGACGTGAGCAAGACGTAGGAAGAGAAGAAAGGGAATGCTTTTCAAATCCTGAACAAGACGCTCTTCTCATGCTTTTTGACAAGGCTCTAAACACTGGGTATCTGTGAAGCTGAACATATTTAAAAACTGAAATATGAATAGGTATCATGTGTGGTGGTGGTGCTCTAAAAAGATTGACTGGGAGAGACTAAAATTCCACACTCTTAACTAAATTAGTAAGGAGATACTTCAAAAGAAGTATCTAACATTTGTAGGTGGGCCTGGATGATATTTTAGATAGTATTAGGTTACTACTGGGTAGGTAAATACCCCTGTTACACTCTTTTTTTAAATTTATACATTTTTACTGGATATTTTCTTTATTTACATTTCAAATGTTATACCCTTTCCTAGTTTCACCTCTGAAAATCCCCTATCCCTTCCCCCATCCACCTGCTCCCCAACCCACCCATTTCCATCCCCAGTCCTGGCATTCCCCTATACTGGAGTATAGAACCTTCACAGGACCAAGGGCCTCTCCTCTCATTGATGACCGACTAGGCCATTTTCTGCTACATATGCAGCTAGAGCCACAAGTTCCACCAGGTGTTTTCTTTGATTGGCAGTTTAGATCCAAGGAGCTCTGGGGGATACTGGTTAGTTCCTACTGATGTTCCTCCTATGGGGCTGCAGACCCCTTCAGCTCCTGTTACACTCTTAGGGTCTTATTTGTACTTCCAGAGCCAACAGAGTCCAGAGTCCACAGGAAGGAAGTGAGAGAGCTTGGTGTGTAAAAGTCATAGTGATGTTTAGAGTCCCAAGGAACAAAAACTGGGATTCCCCAGTTCATGTCCCATGCAGAAAACCAGGGTGGAAAGAAGAGTCAAGGGGGGATGGGAAGGCAGTTCCTTTTATTTCTCCCAAATTCCCCATACTCTGGCTGTTTATGAGTAGACCTTCTAATACTGTTTGAGGTCACCTACTTTGGGACACTCGAGTCTGATTTTTCAGATGACACAGCAATGCAAGCCCAGAATGACTACAAACACAAACCCTAGTTCTCTTTTCTACCCTCGTCATCCCGATAGACTAGGTCACAGTTTCTCCTCCATCCTGATAAACCCCTGCTGATTTCAGGGGTTTGGGGGACGATGCCAACAGAACCCGATCCCCTGTATTAAACACCAAAAGCAGAATGGCCGAGTGAGGCCAACTTGGTGACCGTTTCTCCACTTCTTGTTTATGAGCTATTCTAGCCAAGGTGGTGAGAAAGGCCTCAGTTGTGATGGTTTCTACTCCCGAGAGATAGGGAACAGCCACATTGTCCACAGGCACCAAAACCATCGCAGCCATGGGCAATCAAGAAAGTTGCAGGAAAATTCACAGTACCACGATGCCGCTATTTTTAAAAGCCTACTCTCACAAAATAAAATCCACCTAAACCAAAGCTGTGCAGTCATTTTTAGCAACTGAAAATTATTACCTCTTCTAGAATAACACATACTTAGAAATGAAATGATTCGGAGAACAATGAGATGTAAATAGCCTGCTTCCCTGAGAACAAATCTCACCATCAATTTATATTACATCATGATAAACATCAACAGTTAGTGCTCAAACAATTTAGTCAACCATGGCTGAATCTAGATATCTTCCCATATAACTAAACTCACTCGTAGCACAGATGATAAAAAAAATACGGTATCATTCTTATTAAAAGCTGCGTTTCTCTTCTGCCCCTCTGGTACCATAAGCGATCATCTCAAGAGAGCACGGTGGGAAAAATTGTTATAGAATTTTTGTCCCCAATTTGGAGACATCATAAAACGTGAGATTAGCTATAGAATGTTAGAAGAAAAAACTACAGATCAACACAGAAGCCAAGCATCAAGAGACGTTTCCAATTCTAACCCAGAATTCCTATTAGCTTACCTTATTAGCCGAAACACCAAACAGAATGTCCTTACGGAAAATTAAGTTCATTATTCATGTCAGCTTTGATTTGGTGTGTGCAGCTGAAAGCATTCAGCTTCTCCTATCATTTGCTGAGGCAAAGTGTGCCGAGCCAGGCAGTAAACACAGGACCTGGGGGTGGAGGGAGAGTGAGCTGTGATCCTGCTCACAACTCTCCACTTGAAACTTTCCAGTTTCATTCACGTGAAGCCGAAATCAGATCTCCCCACAGACAATCATTACTTAGGGGAACTCCCAGTCCAGGTCTTTAACTGTAGTTGTTCAGTACGGAGCTCAGACAGGAGCTTGCTTTCTGTGGCACTGACCTAGCAAACCGACCCTGCTGTCTTTCATTATCTCTGTGAAGTCTTGGGTTCTGATTCACCTTACAGCACATACGGGGTGTGATCATATTCTGTCACGGAGAAGTCCACAAGGGGTACTCGTCCCTGCAATTTGGGAACCGCAGAATGCCTGGTTGTCTCTGTGGCACTGAAAGCACAGATGCAGGTCCTGATTTTGAAGATAAGTGTGTACTAAGCGGCTACAACAGTCACATGACAAATACACAGAGACCCAGGGGAACCCAGCTGTAAAATAACAACAGCTACACATTCTCTGCCCATCAGTCCCCTTTCCACTCTTCATTTAGCAAAATGGAAAAAATTATTCATGGATTTTTCTCTAGAACAAACGTGGAGTGAAGTTAAGCTTTCTCAATTAAAATCTCCAGTCACAACAGGAAGAGCGCTTCTGCGTTGTCAATAGACAAGGTTCACATGAGGGAGCAAAGTGAGCATGCTCACCTGTACCCCGGGGGCTGTGTGCACCACAGAATATCCATGAGCGTGGCTCAAGATAAAATCGCCAACTTACTTAAAGCATGAGGTTTGGAGGAGAATTTTTTTTTTGTGTGTGACTTGATTATATGGTTCTGGAGTAGGAACTTCATACATAAATAATCATGCTACTCTGTAATGTCTGTACCTGCCTGGAACTTCAGAGCACAGACTCTTTTACACCTTTCTTGTTCTGGTCAATAAATAAGGTCAAATCTGAGCGTGTTCTTCTGAATGAATGACTGCTGCTGCCTTTCATGAGAATGACTTATTTACCTTTAAATGCCTAGCAAATGTTAGTCCGTGATATCATTGTTATACTCTTGGATCTAGTCCAGGATAGTCCAGGAGAAACAAAAGCGAATGTTTATACAGAATTTGTATACAAAGGTTCTTATAGAGGTCGGTATATTTACAACAACAGCCAAAAGGAAAAACAACCCTAACAACCACCTAATGAATGGATCACACATATGCAGTCTATCCACAAGAAATGAAGTATTGGTGCATGTTGTAATTGGGTAATTTGTCGTAATCCCAATATAAAGGCTATGTTTGATATGATTCCATTTATAATGCAATGTCCAGAGAGTAGATTCCATGGGCCCAGAACACAGATTATTCATGGCTGTGCCAGACTTGAGGTCAGACATATTGGGAAGTAATTGCTGCCAGGACTGGAAGGATGAAAATGTGTTTTTCTTAAGAGTCTGTGAAGGCTGCTTGACTTGGGTACTACATGAAAACCAGTGCACACTTTATGTAGGTGATGTCATGCTTTATGAGCGGAGACTCTGTGAGGATGGAACTAGTACCCGTGTCATCTAATGTGTACTGTCACACGGATTGTCTATATGTACTTAATCCTGCAACAGGTAGAGGAAGAAGCCAAGAAGGGGAAAGCTGACTCCAGTAAGGAAGCTCTTGAGGGCTAGAGAGATGTAGATAGAGCTGAAGAAATAGCTATGTAGTATTTAACTGGGCCCTCCTTCCCTCTTTTGAGATATAGTCTCGCTATGTAGCCCAGGCTGGTTTTGAAATTCACTCTTCTTGTCCCAGTCTCACTAATACCAGGATTATAGGCAAATACCCTGTTCCTACCTTACAGCTAACTCTCTTCTCGTCTCCCCTCCCCTCCTCCCCTCTCCTCCCCCTTCTCCTCTCCCCTTTCTTCTCCTCTTCTCCCCTTCCTGCCCTCCCCTTTTCTTTCCTCCCCTCTCCTCCCCTCCCCTCCCCTCTCCTCTCCTCTTCTCCCCTTCCTGCCTTCCCCTTTCCCCCCTCCCCTTTTCTTTCCTCCCTACCCCTCTCCTCT
>NC_034607.1:36901634-36904697 GCF_900095145.1 Mus pahari | reverse complement strand
TCTTCAGTAGTGACTAATTTTTCAATAAGGAAAATTAAAAATTAACAGTGTGAAGAATGAGAGCAAGATAAAGAAGATGATTGAAAAGAAGTCAGAAGAAGGGATGAGGGTTAAAAAATGGAAGAAGAAGATAAACAAACAGAAGAATAAGATGGCGGAGACTCTCCCTCACCCTTCCTTCCTTCCTTCCTTCCTTCCTTCCTTCCTTCCTTCCTTCCTTCCTTTAGTCTTTCCTTTCTTCTAGTATTAGGGACTGAATATAGGGTCCTCAGGACCCTACCAGTGGCTCCAGACTCATAACATGAAACTGCCGATGATTCAAGAAGGAAAACAGGACCATACATCTGATCATGATGACATTGGTGGTCTAGCTGAAGACAAAGGCAGAGATGCTGCTAGAACAAGACTGTTCACTGAGGGCCGTAAGCCATTCAGACTAAGGAGGTGTGTCTTAGACAGAGCCCGTGGAGCCAGAATCAAGGGAGAGCAGAGGTAAGTACGAACACAGAGGCTCTCAGCCTGTAGGTTGTGACCCCTCTGGCAAACCTCTATCTCTAAAACATTTGCATTACAATTCATAATAGAAGCAAAATTACAGCTATGGAATAGCAAGGAAAATAATCTTGTGGTTGGGGGTCACTACAACATGAGGAACTGTATTAAATGATGGTGGCATTAGGAAGGTTGAAAACCAGGTCTAGATTCTAGGAGAGCTGAAAGAGAATGACTAAGACCCAGAATGAAATGAGGCCTTTATATATTTTTAAAAAGGTCTTTTAAAACATACAACTTGAAATAAGTAGGAGAGGGCAAGTGTGAAGCCTTGGTCCAGATGGTTTAATGTGAACAGATGACCGAAAGGGAGGAGGGGAAGGAGGAGCAGTGGGGAGGAGGAGGAAGAGCAGTGAGGAGGAGGGGGAGAAGGAGGAGGAGGGAAGAAAGGGGAGGAGGAGGGGGAGGAGAAGTGGGAAAGAAGGGGAAGAGGAGGAGGAGCAGTGGGGAGGAAGGAGGAAGAAGAGGAGGAGCAGTGGGGAGGAAGGAGGAGGAAGAAGAGGAGCAGTGGGGAAGAGGGAGGAGGAAGAACGTGAAGGACAAAGCAGCAAGCTGTCCAACTTTAGTCTTTCTGCTTTTTTCTGTCAGAGGTACAATCTTTACACTGGCAGAGTAGATGAAGGACAACGTAAGGAGAAAACTGAAGCTGAGGAAAATATCTCCTGTTGAGTAAATCATAAGTGTATCCTTCCCTTCCACGATGCCCAGGAACTTAAGTACTGCATAACTTCACTTAAGTACTTAAAAATCAGACTCTTTCTGCCCCCAAGTCCAGCCTTAGAGTAAACGCTGCAGGATTCCAAAGTATCCTGTTTTGGGGAATGCAGGCACCCTCTTTTAAATGAGTTGAGAACATAAGCACCCTGTGGATACTTCCAGAGGAACCCCAAGATCCCTAGATCACGGGCTTGGAATGTCTGGAAACATCCTCGATCCTCCTGGATCACGTCCACCATCCTTGTCCTGGCTGCCATGGTTTTGTCTGTGTTTTTATTTGTCTGAGACAGTCTCCCTCGGTAGACTGGGCTGTCACAGTCCTGAACCCTCAGGTCCTAAACCCTCTACCCACCCACCTTGCCTCCCAAATGCTGGGTGTCCAGGCTCTTGCCAGAACACTGAGCTCTGGCCTGTCATCTCCTACCCTTTGGGCTGGCACACTTGTTTCCTTCTCTTGTTTTTTTTTTTTTTTTATGTCTCCCCCATGCTCTCTTCCCACACCATACAGAAAGATGTTTTCAGAGTGAATGTATGCGTCAACCTTACTCTTTCCCCACTCAACTAAGAGATGAAGAGTTAAATCTGACTCTGGGGTCTTGAATAGGTCTTGTCTATCTTTCCCACCAGCTTGGCAATCTCCCTATGTTGGATTCTCACTTTTTTTTTTTTTTTTTTTGCTCTGCTGAGACAGGATTTGTCTAATTCATACCAGTTTTTTGTTTTAATCTCATCTCAGTCATTACTTTCTAGGCTGGGCCTGGCTGAACTACTCATCACTAGAGGCTATCACAGCACGAAGGCCAGCGACAGCCAGGGAGAGGCCTTTAATTGGGAGCAGAAAGAGCAAAAGTCACACATGTCAACCGCTCTCTTGGAATGTTCGAGAAGACTTGCTTGGCATTCATCTTTGTATTCCATTCCCTAGGGAGAGACCTGACTTCCTCTTGGCCATCCATCTAATTAGCAAACTGTATGGGGGGTGTGTGTGTGTATAATGCTGCCAGGGAGGTAAGTACAGGGAACCCTTCCGGGTTCAGGAGCCCAGTCCGATCTAGGAGACGGGTTCTGATGCAGGTGTTAAGTATGGTGGTTATCCCTGCCCTCTCCTCATTCCCATCTGTGGAACAAGAATCACCTTGATTTTAGACAATTCATTTCCAGGGAACCAGAGACAGGTCCTCAAGCTGGTTAAGCAGTAGTCCTTACAGATTTTGTTCACTTGTGTGGTTGACTCATTTTTATCTCATCACAGAGGGGCGTTTGAGAGGGAAGCCATGTTTGTTTTCCTGGTCATCACAGTATCTGTTGCACTCACACAGGGCCTAGTAAGAATAAGAAATTAGTATGTTTTTGTTTGTTTGTTTTTGTTTTTATGAACAGCAAAGCTTTTAAATTGGTCGGATATGGGGAGTAGATAATAAGCATAATTGATTCTAGAAACCTAATTTCATGCTTTCGACTCCACGTGGGACATCATTACTAGAATTCTGGTTTAAAAATCTGGCCCTTTTGTCTCGTTCTCTGCTCAGGTTAGCTATAGCATCATAGAAATATGCTACTAGCCAACCATATACACTTTCCTTAAAAAGTTAGTATGCATGCGGGATGTTGGTTTAAAATACTTTATGACTTACTGAACATTCACAATGAAGATTTTTTCCTTTTAACATTCCTAAATACATTAAGCTTACAGTGTTTGTGCATAAATTCTAAGAGGCTTTTGCTGAGTCTGTAAAATCAGGTCTGGTCTCTCTCTCTCTCTCTCTCTCTCTCTCTCTCTCTCTCTCTCTCTCT
>NC_034607.1:36899254-36901629 GCF_900095145.1 Mus pahari | reverse complement strand
TCTCTCTCTCTCTCTCTCTCTCTCTCTCTCTCTCTCTCTCTCTCTCTGTGTGTGTGTGTGTGTGTGCATGAGCGTGTGCACGCATATGCACACACACACTATCTGAGGCCAGAAGAGAGCGTCAGGTTCCCCTTGAGCTGGAGATACAAATGTGTGTAAGCCGCCCAAAATAGGTGCTGGGAAGTGAATTCCTCTGCAAAGACATTAGGTACTTGTAACCATGGACACATCTCAGCTCTGTCAGATGGGTAATCATAGATTAGTAAGGTGGTGGTGGTGGTGGTGGTGGTGGAGGCGGCGGCGGCGGTATTATCATCATCATCATCATCATCATCATCATCATCATCATCATCACCATCAACAACAACAAAACTCCTGAAGAAGCTAATACGTCTGAATCTTCAGAGAGCGACACCTAGTATGTAACATCTGGACGGGCTGTTCAGTAGAAGGTTTCTGGCCACTTAGGCAGAAAAGTACACTCACTAAGAAGTGAACCAACCTACCCGTGCTCAGCTTTCTCTTTTCCTTTGTAAGAGAGACTCGCTTGATCAATAAACGAATGTACCAAGCTTCCGTGTGCTAAACCACCTTCAGAACAAAACACCAGGGGAGGATTTTATTTTTTCTGACCTAGTAGCTTCTCCCTTGCTGGTTGGTTGGCTTCAATAGTCTCAAGCAGTGCTATAGAGGTGTCTGTGGGAGGAAAGTCATCAGCCGACTTACCTCGCTGTGAATCAGGTGAGGTACGGTAACGACTGTCCTGGGAGAGACACCCATTGATCACACAAAAGTGGTGTGAATGCTATGGGGGGGGGGGGTAACCAATAGCTTTCTGATTGGATTTTAAAACAACTCCGCAGGAGAAAACTCATGTCTGGTACCATAAATGTGGCCGAGAGCATGTAGCTGGAGAGCACAAAGGTCCTACTTTAATTTTGCTAAATGGACAGAGTATTAAAATATTGACGCATGTCTCTGAACCCATAGATTAGTGCAGATCTGTCCCCATGAGAGGACTAGCTTTGTGCAATGGATAGACACCCATAGAGACACTCAAAACTAGTCAAAGTGCAGACCTCCAGGGATGGTCACTCCTTCTCCCTAAAGGGGACATACCCTCAAGGATCAGGGATCATTGCAGAAGGCGAGGCAGAAAGAATGGAAGAGCCAGACATCTAAGATGACAGGGCTAAAACAGTGTCTTCTGGATATGACTGGGCTGTTACACTCATAAACTTAGGGCAACTGTGGCTGTGTGCAAGGCACCCGCACAAAGCCAAGCCAGCTAATATCCTAGAACAAATGGGGCTTATGAACAACCATGTGTAGGTGAAAAGCTATTGACAACTGATAAGGAGAATGCTATTGACAAGTGATAGGAGAAGCAGTCTTCTCCAGAGCCCTGCATAGGTTGACTGTGTTCTAGTGGGTGGTCCCACACCCACGCATAGCACCAATTGAACTCAGTGGAATTAAAATAAAATAAAATAAAATAAAATAAAATAAAAATGAGTTCATAAAACCGTAAGGGGCCTCAGAAGAGGTGATCTGGGAGGAAATGAAAGAGGTGTAGGTGAATATGACCAAAATACATTGTACACATGTATGAACTATCAAATTACCAAAGAACCAAAGAATAAGTAAAAACAAGTTAAAAAAAATACAGTTCAGAAAACTTTCCTGGAATAAGAGGCGCCTTAGAAAATATTTTTTTAAGAGTCCATGAAAAAGTATAAAAATCAGTTAAAGAACAGAAAATGAAGCTGGCCCCAGACTTAGTCATAGGAATATTTATCCTCAGCACAGAACACAACAATATCTAAGAGATGAGAATGAAAGACAGGAGTCAAAGATTTTTCTACCTAGCCTGGTTGTTATTTCATGGATCAAAACTCAAGTAAAAAGTGAACATGGACGATAATTATCAAATGAGCCCTTGTAATAATTACTTTATGTGGTTTGTTTGAGCTCACAGATTGAGGTAATGCTGTCCGTTATGATGGGAGTATACAATGGAGGGAGTTTGGGGTAGCTGGTCATAGCATGTCCACAGTCAAGAAGCTGGAATTCTGCTTGCTTCTCCTATTTCCCTGTTTATCCATGGTAGGAACCTAACTGGAATGATGACACTTACATTCAGGGTGAGTGTGATGGCCAGTTTTTATGTCAGCTTGACATAAGTTACAGACATCTGAGAAATAGTAACTCTATATTGAAAAACAACAACAACAACAACAACAACAAAAACAAAACTACTTTATAAGATCTGGCTATAGGCAGACAAGCCTTTTATTCCTCTTCCTCTTCCTCTTCCTCTTCCTCTTCCTCTCCTCTCCTCTCCTCTCCTCTCCTCTCCTCTCCTCTCCTCTCCT
>NC_034607.1:36892883-36899046 GCF_900095145.1 Mus pahari | reverse complement strand
TTACCCTGCTCCCAGACTGCTCACTGAAATGTGTAGCCCAGGCTGGCTTTGAACTTGTGGTCCTCCTGCCTCTGCCTCCTTCAACAAATCCTACCAGTGTTGTGTCACCACAACTGGCAGGCATTTTTCTTATTTTGTGATTGATGAGGAAGGTCCCAGCTCATTGTGAGTGGCTCCACATATGGGCTGGGTCTTGGGATCTATAAGAAAGCAGGCTAAGAAAGCCACAGAGATAAAGCCAGTAAGCAGCACCTCTCCTTGGCCTGTCCTTCAGCTCCCACATCTAGGCACCTGCCTCGTTTTCCCTCAGCGGAATATGATTCAGGAAGTATAGGCCAAATAAACTCTTTTCTCCATGAATTGCATTTGGTTACGGTGTTTAATCACAGTGATAGTAACACACACTAAGATAGTGGATCTCTTCCCATTAGTTAAACTTCTCTGAAAACTTTGACTGCAAATCTAGTCACATTGACAAAGGAGACTAGCAACCATAGCTCCACACCTGTCGACTTGACAACCAAATCCATCACCTTTTTACTCCTAATATTCCACTCTCATCCTGCATGGTTTATGGCTATCTCATAATTCAAAACTCAGATAGTTTTCAAGGAACATCTTAGCATCAACGGTCCCAAACATTGTTCAAAAGTTCAGTAGAGTCTATTCTGAGACTCAGGGAACTGATCAAATTAAAAATACCATGTCACTAATTCTAATATTACAGTGACACAAAGTAACTCCTTCCCTTTCAAATGGGAGGAAAGGAAACAGCAAGGAATGGCTGCACTAAAGCCAGCCTCAATCCCAGAGTGCATGGAGGCTCCATGTTGGAATCATCTGAGCTCTAGCAGCCTTGTGTGGCCCCATCTCTTCAGTCCACTGCCTGTAGCATATAAAGATTCTCTCTGGAACTGGCCGACTCTATGCCTGCAGCTTTTCTCACAGTCTTGGCACCTCAGACATTCTAGGCTTTCCATTGCAAGGTAGGCATAACACTCAGTTTTACAAATGGCCTCTATGATCTTCTTTGCTGACAACCCAAATATGCTACATAGTGTCTGCCCTTAGAAGGTTTCTGAAACCTTGGCAGAAACTTCCATGACCTGGTAAGTCTTGACTTCTTCCTGCCTATAAAACCAGTGTCATGGGGATGTTGTTGCCAAGCTGAGATACAGTATGTTTCCCTTTTACCACAGTTCTTTACCAGAGCTGTGGCCATTTCTATATACCCTGGGGTCAAATAGGGAGGTCTCTAGGGTTATGCCTAAGCTTTGGTTTTGGCCCTATTCTGAATGTTTATTAAAAATCATTAAGTTCAGAATGCTGAAGTTGTCAGAGCCACTGTTTGAATCATTACTATTTGTTGGCTAGTCATACACCTTGTTTACTCCGGTATACGACATGCAGTGGTGGTCATCCTTTAGCCCGATTCAGGACCAACCAACAATAGCTTCTATGTATGTAAATGTATATGCTTCCTGTTGATATCCATAGGTTTTCCTCACAGAGAAGAGATACATTTTTGATACTGTTCTTGTCTCAAAACTAGGTCTCAAATGGTGTGAGCATCAGAAATTGGTTGGCTGTTGCTGTTACAATTTGTGCTGGTTGCTACATTGTATATAAATAGCATCTGGTAGATAAATGCAATATTATGCATATACTTTACAGTGATCTGAGGACTTCTGTGTGCTCTAAGATAATGGCAATGGCCTTTGCAGAAGTCTATATAGCACTACTGACTTCCAGCCTGGTAGAGATATGCAGCTTTTGATGACTGTTATTAAATGTTGAGCAGGCTCTGTAGTCTCTTTCTATTGATTTATGTATAGACAAAGAAATTAAAATCCATAATGATTACAAAGAAGTCATCTGGTTCAATGCTGACATATCAGACACAATAATGGGATTTATGGCATAACATATCTTGGGAAGATGTTAACTAGACTTCACATTTAATAATCTCTCAGGGAAAGCATACTTTTGGGTACTCCAATCTGCACTTTTAGGTGTGTGAATTATAAGCAATCTATCTCTTGCTCATTGCTGGAAATGTATAGCAACCCGTAATTATTATTGCATGACCACAAATAAAGGTGATGGCCCTCGGAGGCAAAGGGTGCACGTGCCCTCACATGTGCCCAGTAACACTTACTAAAGACCAGAACAACACCAGCATTGCGTTAAGCCACTCAAGTGTTCAAAGCAGAGTACAGGAGCATGTCAACACATTGAGGTGAGAGACAAAAAGGTCTTAGAAGTCTTAACTGAACACAGAACAAGTTGACACAACTGCCAGACTTATTAGCAAATGGATAGAAGTAGGTCAGAGCCAGAGATGTTTCTCACTGAATGCAGTGAAGTTTTGAATGTAACCGAAATGTTGCCACCTTCACAACATAAACTCAAGGGATGTCCTTTTCCCCACAATGGGACAAAATTTATCAGGGAGATGCTGATGGCGACTCAAGACCCACTCTAAAAAAACACTGTTGCAGGAAGTCTATCCTTTGATTCCTTTGAAGATTTTCAAGGCAAATAAAGTGTTTTTTTTTTTTTTTTTTTGAACATCTGAAGGACTGCCAGGCAGAAGTGTGTTTAGATACATTTCCCAATAGCTTCTTTCAGAGATGGAGAGAGTTGGGTGCAAAACACAGAATAATCTTCATCAGCTTCTTTGCATCAGCTCTACAAGGTACGACAGGCACCTATTTATTACACTTACACACGAGTGCAATACAGAAATGTGAGACATACAGACAACACTCCCAACCAAACCCAGAACGAGAGGAAATAGAGTCGGGGAAAGCGATCACACTGTTATACTATTTGGAGTACAGAAGTGGGGAGATAATTCAGCGGCTTTACAAAATTGCCAGTCAAAATAAGGCTTGAATGCAGGCCACTGAGGCAGTGACCCATTTTTTTTTTTGTTAATTAGATGAGAGAATTGTGATTGCTAAAATAAGACGAGCTGAGTAGGGTGAGGCCATCAAAAATAGCTAATGGGTATGGTGTTAGTCATTTGAAATGGAAGACACCTGTGCACGATGGAGTTAAACTGTTTATAACATAAGAAAGGGAACCAATTTCCGTATTGAATTATTTGACTATGCTTCTCGATAGAGGCCTTTGATATACAGAAAGAGGCGAAGTCTCACTTATGAAGTGTGTGCTCAACTTTATATGTCTCAGTACAGGGGAACGCCAGGGCCAAGAAGTGGGAGTGAGTGGGTAGGGGAGCAGGGCTGGGGGAGGGTATACGGGACTTTTGGGATAGCATTTGAAATGTAAATGAAGAAAATACCTAATAAAAAATTAAAAAAAAAAGAAGTGTGTTAGAAGTGTGTCAGGATTAGACAATAGCTGAGACACTTGTATGGTCTCTGCCTAAAAAAACAAAAACAAACAAACAAAAAAAACAAAAAAAACCAAACCAAACAAAAAAAAAACCCAAGAAGTATTTAGAGGTCTCCACATAATAATTGTGTAAAGTTAGAATGCTTAAATTATTTTAGGATACTAAGATTAACTTGTGTTTCTTCTGTAAGAGTGCAGAATACTTCGTACTTGGGAATAATAAAAAAAGAACAAACTATTGTCTTCTACTGAAAATGACAATTAAGGTTATTCGTGACGGCAAAAAGCCGTACAAAATATTTTAAATTTCAAATGACTTATCAGTAAATATTTTCGTCACAGTGTAGTTGCATACTTTAGTAGTTATATGATGTATTCACTGAAATGGAAAAAAAAATCTCTAAAAATAAGCTTTTGCTAAGACAGCATGAAATGACTTTCACTCACATCTAATAGTTATTTCCTGAGAGTCACGTCCACGGACAGGTTCTCCTGCCTTGTCGCACCAGAGCTCTGGTAGCTGACTTTGTTAAAATGTCTATTTCTTGAGTTCCCCTTGTCCACTCGGGCACTGTGTTGCTCTAATTTCCTCCTGTGTCAGCTGACTCTTGTCCCCTGTGACCAAGAACTTGACATAAGCACCTTCAGGCAGCCCTGTTTATTTTGTTCAGTTTCAGAGCCCCGTGCTGTCATGGTGAGGAAGGGATGGAGGAGATGCTCATCTCCTCACAGCAAAGCTTGAATCATGGCGGCAAGAGGCTCAGCCAAGGGGGCTGTTTACTCTTTGACCAATTCGGGAACACAGACTGCAATGGTAGCAGTCAGAGATGGGATATGCCTACTGACCCACTGACCTACTTCCTTCTACTCATTTTACCTTAAGTTTCAAGAACCTTCCAAAATGGTATTGCCATCTGGGGGTCTAAATCTCTAAAGCATAGGCATGTGGAGATATTACATATTCCAACCACTTCCCCTCCTAGCCTCAGGCCCTTTCAATTATTTTCCATTTATTTGTTGTTTGTGTAGCTCAGGGACCTAGCTACATGTTTCCTGACTTATTACTCTTGCCGGCAAGAGCTCACTCACTTGCAGACTCTCATGTATTTTTCCCACTGTTTCATCCTCCTGAACGCTGGAATCCCAGCCTCACTGCCTGTTTGTTTCTTTCTTACCAGCCCCTTTCAGTGCTCGATGAATTTGACCACTTCTGGATACCGTGCTTAGCTCAATTCTTTACACTTCTCTTCGTCTTCCTGGCTTCCTAAGCTCATCTGAACGACGGTGATTTCTATGCCTGGCATTCAGGGATGTCTTTTGGCACACATTTTTCCTTCCATCGTTGGGGAAAGCCAAGTCTACAGAAGTGCACAGTAGAAATTGTTCACCACATGGCAGATCAGGAGGCAGAGAGAAGTGGAGCAGGGAGGAAGCTAGAGGTGGGTATAACCTTCTAAAGCCCATCGCCAGTAACCCGATTAGCTTCTGCTAGGTGGGTTCTATCCCCAAAGGTTCCACAGCCTCCTAAAATAGCACCACCAGTTGGAGAGTGAGCATGACAAGCATGAGCCTTTGAGAGACCTTACAGACTGAAACAAGAATACATACTAAACCGCCAGTGTGGAAAATGTTATGCATATACTCTCTGTGACTTAGGAATGGGCTCAGTCCTGATAAACCCATGAAAATACTGTATGTTGAAATTATAACTTGACCTATTAGACATGGCATTCAGCCCTCTTGAGATTGACTGACTAGATATACAGCTCACTGCTGCCGCCCAGCATCTACGGAGAGGACTGAATACATATCTGTAGCCTGGGAAAAGATCCAAATTCAGTCCTTGAATACCAGATGATTATTGCTTTCATAGGATCATATAGCCAGAAAATTGTAAGAGAGACCATCATAATTCAGAGCTTCTGTGTATTTAAATCCATAGACAGTGAAAAAAAAAGATTTCAGGCAATATGAAGAATTGGAGTTTCACGATAAAGAAAAAGGAATAATAGATTTTTCAAGTAAAAAGAAGGTATAAATATGTAACTTACTGTCAAAGAGGGATGTGGACATAGCCAAGTCAACATTGTCTTATATAACACCCATGTACTCTGAGAAGCCTGCTGGGGGTCAGTGGCCAGTGTTACTCTAGGACAGTTCTCATAGGAATCCTGCTCATACATGAGGCAAAGAGTTAAGAGTTAATTGTAAGAAGAAAAGTAGGTGAAGTTATCACATGCTTATAGTTCAAGGAGAGAGACCAACAAAACTTAGACACATTAAAGATTTACCCATGTGTTAAAGTATATTGTAAGGTAGAGCATACATAGTAGGTGGCAATATTTAACAGAAACTGACAAGTTAATTGTGAGTCAAAATCAATGCTAGGCAACAATGAACGGTTGCGGTGTGTGGATACATATTCTACAAGAGCTTTGGATTGAAATTGTGATTTCTATCAGGGAACTGCAAATCAAAACAACCCTGAGATTCTACCTTACACCAGTCAGAATGGCTAAGATCAAAAATTCAAGTGACAGCAGATGCTGGCGAGGATGTGGAAAAAGAGGAACACTCCTCCATTGCTGGTGGGACTGCAAGCTAGTACAACCACTCTGGAAATCAATTTGGCAGTTCCTCGGAAAATTGGGCATAGTTCTACAGGAAGATCCAGCAATACCTCTCCTGAGCATATACCCAGAAGATACATCGACTTGTAATAAGGACACATGCTCCACTATGTTCATAGCAGCCTTATTTACAATAGCCAGAAGCTGGAAAGAACCCAGATGTCCCTCAA
>NC_034607.1:36890234-36892442 GCF_900095145.1 Mus pahari | reverse complement strand
TGAGGCTATGCCAGTGCATGGCAAATATAGAAGTAGATGCTCACAGTCATCTATTGGATGGAACACAGGGCCCCCAATGGAAGAAGTAGAGAAAGTACCCAAGGAGCTAAAGGGGTCTGCAACCCTATAGGTGGAACAACAATATGAACTAACCAGTACCCCCATAGCTTGTGTCTCTAACTGCATATGTAGCAGAAGATGGCCTAGTTGGCCATCATTGGAAGAGACACTCTGTGGATCCCAAGAAGTGCTTTCTGATCTGGCTGTCTCCTGAGAGGCCCTGCCAGAGCCATACAAATACAGAGGCGGATGTTTGCAGCCAACCATTGGACTGAATGGTCCGCAATAGAGGAGTTAGAGAAAGGACTGAAGGAGTTGAAGGGGTTTGCCACCCCATAGGAGGAACAACAATGTCAACCAACCAGATCCCCCAGAGCTCCCAGGGACTAAACCATCAACCAAGGAGTATACATGGCTCTAGCTGTATATGTAGCAGAAGATGGCCTTGTTAGGCATCAATGGGAGGAGAGGTTCTTGATCCTATGAAGGCTCAATAGATGCCTCAGTGTAGGGCTGGGAGGTGGGAGTGGGTGGATGGGTGGAGGAACACCCTCATAGAAGCATGGGGAGGGAGGATGGGATATGGAGTTTCCAGGAAGGGGGGGACTGGGAAAGGGGATAACATTTGAAATGTAAATAGAGCAAATATCCAATAAAAAGTGAAAAAAATCGTAATATATTGTATATACATATGAAAATGTCAAAGAATACATGTAATTCTAAAAATTGGGCAATAGAGCTGGATAGACATCTTATAAAAGAAGACATAGAAAACAGCCAGAGTTACATGAAAAACAAATGGTCAATATCTCTGTCACCATGGAAATCAAGTAAAAAAACAGCGAGATATCCGTACAGTCCAGAAGTCACGGGCATCCCTAAAATGACAGAAGTTAACAGGCTCTAGCAAGGATGTGGAGGGAGAGGCACCTCTTACACACTATTGGTGGGATTGAAAGTAGTACACTCAACACAGCAAACAAGAATCTAAAGATTGAACTATTCCATGAGCCAACAATCCCACTCCTGAGAACATATCCAAAGGACATTAAATCCGTATAAAGAGACATCAACACTCCCATGTTGACCACAGTACTATTTATAGTAGCTAAGAGATGAAATGACCTCAGTGCTCTTTAACTGATGATGGATGGATAAAAGAAGTGTGGTGTGTATACACAATGGAATACTATTCAGGCAAAGATAATGTCCAATGCATTTCAAGTAAATATTTTGAATGTTTCTACTGCAAAGGCGCGTTTGAGGAGAAAAATGCTTTAAAAAATACACAATACATGTATCAAAGTATTATATGGTGCCTCATAAATATGTGTAACTTTTTTGTTTGTCCTACTAGCTAAGAATAAATTCATCTGAAAATGGAAAAAGAAAAAGAAAGATACCCTTGTGGTATAATTTACCCAACTTCTGACCAGAGGAGTCTCAACATTTTTGTTCTCCATAGCTGGTTGCTTTTCTTTTCAAAACAAGATTTCTTTTCTTTTCTTTCTTTTTTTAATTAGATATTTTCTTTATTTACATTTCAAGTGTTATTCCCTTTTCTAGTTTCCTCTCCAAAAATCTCCTATCTTCTCTCTCCCCTCCCCTCGCTCCCCAACCCACCCACTCCCACTTCCTGGCCCAGGGCATAGAACCTTCACAGGACCAAGGGCCTCTCCTCCCATTGATGACTGACTAGGCCATCCTCAGCTACATATGCAGCTAGAGACACGAATCCCTCTGTGTATTTTCTTTGATTGGTGGTTTAGTCCCAGGGAACTCTGGGGGTACTGGTTAGTTTATATTGTTGTTCCTCCTAGGGGGCTGCAAACCCCTTCAGCTCATTGGGTAATTTCTCTAGATCCTTCATTGGGGACCCTGGGCTCCTTCAAATGGATGACTGTGAGCATCAACTTCTGTATTAGTCAGGCAGCGGCAGAGCCTCTCAGGAGACAGCTATATCAGGATCCAGTCAGCAAGCTCTTGTTGGCATCTGCCATAGTGTCTGGGTTTGGTGGTTGTTTATGGGATAGATCCCCAGGTGGGGCAGTCTCTGGATGGTCATGCCTTCAGTCTCTGCTCTGACCTTTGTCTCTGTAACTCCTTCCATGGGTATTTGTTCCCCCTTCTAAGAAGGATCAAAGTGTC